>NC_061107.1:43620409-43635409 GCF_015104395.2 Macrobrachium nipponense | reverse complement strand
AGACAGGCGGTTCAAGGAACACACGTTTACGAGTGCTCTTGTATTTCTCATTTTTGAGCTTATCCTAGGGATTTACACTCGATTTTCTACTAATCCAGCAGTGCATAACAGTGATGTGACCTTAGTGCGGTGCTTTGCAGTGCCTTACGTGCTAAAACAGTGAAGTAATTTAGGTAAATTGATACACTCCTAGTAGAAGAAGAGTCTTGGCCAGTAAACGAATATGCCCCGAGACGATTTGCCTCGGGGGTTTAGTGGCTCGCGGCGTCCCTCCCTCTCTCCCTTCCACCCGCCCTCCCTCTCTCCTCCCTTCCCCGGCTAAACAGTACTGCCAGTTAGCCCGGAAATAAAGCGGGTTCATAAGATGGGTTTTAATACAAATGCTCTCCGGAGAAAGGACTCCATAGGCCTGCATTTTACAGCACCTTATGCAACCATGGAAATGGTTGGTAATGTTTTATTCAGGGATATGAAATTAAAGATTAGTGACATAAAAGGTGTTCAGAATATAAATCGAAATAAGATTGTAGTAAAACTGATCTCAGCAGATATATTTACAGATGTTGTGAAGAATTTTGAGGATAAGATAAATGATACAGACTCATTGAAGGTTGTAAATTTAAGTTCCCAAGTGTCATTTGTATCAATAAGGAACGCACTTTTCGAGATGGACGATCAAGTAATAATAGATATATTGAATAGGTATGGAAAGGTAGAACACTTAAGGCATAACAAATATGCAGTTGGACCTTTCGAAGGTTTACTCAGTGGCATTCGTATGGCAAAGATGAGGGTTAGAGAAAATATCCCTTCATCAATTCATATTGGTGGCTACAATTTAACCTTTCTTTATAGTGGGCAGAGAAGAACGTGTTATAAGTGTGGCAAAGAAGATCATTTAGTGAAGGACTGCAATATAAATCTAACCGAGAGGAATTACATTTTTAATGAGGGTGATTTTCCTGAAATACAAAGGAATGAAAAGAGTACATCCAATGTGAACAATAATGGAGGGGACGAAGAGCATGAAGGCAGAGATAAGTCGCAGAATGAAAGAGAGAGAGAGGAACCAGTCGTAGGAAACGTTCATTCAGACTTACTAAGTGATGAAAGCACGAGAACGCCCACTGAGACAAGGACTGAAGATGGACAAATGAATGAAGTGGAAACGCCTAAGGAAAGACAAGACAACGAAGCAGCTGAAGGGTTTATGGAAAACCCGGTATCACCTGACGAAGGACTCATTATTTCGACAATAAAAGCAGAAATCCACGCTGATGAGGCTGACATCGAAAAGGGAATGGACTTTCCATTATGTCAAGTACAAAATGAAGAGGAGCCAATCGAAGAAGTGGAGAATGAAACTCAGGAACATGAAGCAAAAGAAGGAAGTAACATTGAATATGACGAAGAACGTACAGTAAGTTCCAGAAGTGAAGCGACAAATCTCAGAATTGATCGTACTTCCTTAGAAACTCGTGGGTTTGCCAGTTAGTATATTTTATTCCAATTACTGTCATCCTCTTTATCTGATAATACGTATCAGTGATTAACTGCATAAGCACAAAATATTTCCCCAGTGAATGATCAATGTTAGTTCAATAATTGTTTAATAAATGGAAATTTTTTTTTTCCATAGAATCATCTGCGGCTCTCAATGTGCGATAACCGAGTGCATAAGCAATGGCGCAATATAATTTGTAAATTAGCTTTCGACTTTTATAGCGTTATATCGAAAGTTATTATGATTTCTTTTGATAAAGCACAGAGAAGTTTAGCATCTGATTAAATGAAATATAAATAAGACACAAGTAAGTGTAAAATATCCAAGTTACATGGGCGTTTAGCATTGGCTACATGGTTAGACCTATTTCAAAAACCAAGGAAATATATTTTCCAGCTTGTTAGATAATAATTTAATCGAATTCCTCAATTGTGCAAATTTTTGCATGTGAAATTGCGTTCAGGGTCGCATCAAACAAGTATTTTCGTAGGTTTCCACCTTTTTTTTCAGTGCATAAGTGAGACTATTCTTGTCCATACGATCCGGTGTTTGAATATGCTTGGCGAGCATTATTTTAATTCGAGTATCTCCTGTTGTGCGCTCTCTCTCTCTCTCTCTCTCTCTCTCTCTCTCTCTCTCTCTCTCTCTCTCTCTCACAGGACCTTTTTATCTAGTCAGGAATAACCAAACGCCTGTTTTAAGAATCGAGCACTGTGCCTATTGTCCATGCTCGGGTGCTTCTTTATATATATATATATATATATATATATATATATATATATATATATATATATATAATATATATGTGTGTGTGTGTGTGTGTGTGTGTGTGTGTGGTGTCCAAAAAACTCTAAATTTCCGTTTTACACAATAATGCTTGACTGATCGAACTGATTACTGGTTGCCCTTGGAAATATGAATTTAGGTGATATCACTCCCTTATGATACGCCCACTTACGCAAATTCAGCCTTAAATTTCACAATTGGAATATGATTCGACGATTTGAGGTAAAAGGTTGAAGTGAAAAAGGTGGAGTTAGGATTGTGGGTAGAGGTAGAGGGGTGGTTGGGGTCTGTCGTCTCCCTATTTAACCAGGTGGTGATTTTATGGGCGTTCTGGTTGCTTTCGACCGTCTTTCTTATTTTTTATATAGCGACTCTGTTTCCCAGGTGCAAGGACAGGTCTTGGTGTCGGTCCTGATGGTTCTATCTTTGCTTAAATAACAGACAGTTTCCCTGCATCGTAAGCCTTACTATGCCCGGAACTAGGCCTAGTCACCTGAAGATAGCAGCAGCAGCAAGAGCCTCTCTCGAAATGGTGTTTTATGCAGTGATGCCGTTTTTTCTTCACAACATTGGCGTTTAGCAGTGTTACCATATGCAGTTCACCTGATTTGTTACGTTATTAATGATTTAATGGTTAGAATGTGTATTTTCCCTTGTATAGTTATTTTCCATGATGTTAGAAAACTACTCGTCACCAACTTAACATAAAGTAATTTTGACGAAGAAAAATAAAGGATTTCAATAAAATTCAGTTGTATAAATAAGCAGGATATGTTTTATAGCTTTATTTTCATAATAAAACATAAAAAGACAAAGTGAAGAATTTTATTCTTCAGTGCCGTGGCCTGTGGTCGGAAAAGCCATGGAGGGTTGCCAGATGTTACCAGAAAGCCACACTAATAGACGAAATTCCTCAAAACGGCAACCCTGGTTTTATGTTCGATCCTAGAAGCTAGAATCAGAACTACCAACTACACCCAACTTCTCTGTTGAATCTAAGTGCATTCATGGTTGATTATGTTTAATGTCGCGGAGATTTTCCCTTTACATTCTATTGATACTTGCATGGTTTTATGCACCTTCGCTAAAATAATTGATAATACACTATGATATTAAACATATTTTTCCACATTGCTCTAAGTATACATTGGTAATGTTGGTAATCCGGTGTTGAACGAAAATTTCAAATTATTTCGTTTCTATAGTTTGAAGTAATTACTATACTTTAAAACAATTACTATTACCGTAAATTTTTCTTATGGATGTTATATATATATCATAGATTTGATATTTTTGCATCATGTGTTAGCTTTATTTTTCTTGATAGAGCTTTCACTGTAAAAAAGATAAAGTTTTTCCAGCTACGAGTTGTAGTTGTCAATTAGTGAATTTCGAACGAAATCCTCTGAAATTTGTTGCTTCATTTCTGTAACTTACTGTACAATAGACAGTGTTTTAAATTTTGGAAACCTGAGTGAAGACGGAATGTGGCAAGCTACCATTAGTGACGAACCAAGCAAGGGCATTCGTCTGAGGTTAACCAAGGGTAGTGGTGTATTTTCCGAGCCGAACATGGATGAAGATAAATCAGTGTTCGATGAACCCAAAAGTAGTTCTGAAGATAAGACAAGTCAATTGTGAATAAACGTTTTAAATTAGATGAATGATGAAGAGATTCCTTCTTATATTTGGAGCCTTCACTTACCTAAATTTAGCAACTATTAATGTTAATGGTCTATGTATGGATCATAAGCAAAATAAATTTATTGATTTTATGTATTTTTATCATTTGGATGTAATATTTGTGCAAGAACATAATGTCAAAGAAATATCGCAACTTGAGTATGTTGAAAAGCATTGCGATATCATACTGAATCCAACTTTCTTGCTGAAGGGAGGCACAGCTATCCTTTTCAATAAAAAGTCAAGAGTGAAGGTTCTGAATCATGAGATGGATGTAAATGGTCAAATAATCAGTGTTAAATGTTCCTATAAAGGAACAGATTTCCGATTAGTAAATGTATATGCCTCTTCTGGGACAAATAAGAAAAAGGAAAGGAAGGAATTGTTCTTAAATGTTATGCTGTATTACTTGAGAAACAATTTACGAAATGTAATCATAGTAGGCGATTGGGACAGTATAACAAGTAAGAGAGATTGTTCTAACTATGATAACCATATTAGTTCAGAAGCTCTTCAAAAGTTGAAAAATGATTTGCAGCTAAGAGATGTGTGGCTCTTAACAAATCGTTTGATAGAGTATATGTATATTAGGCATAACTATGGTTCTAGGATTGATCGTATATATGTACGAGATCTGAGAAATAATGTAACTGAATCTGAAAATATACCATTGAGTTGGTCTGATCATAATTCTATTAGGGTTAAGATTAAGATAGACAATGATATTAGCATTGGCAAGGGATACTGGAAATGGAATACAAATATTCTAAGTCACTCTATAACAATGGAAAACTTTATTCATTTTTGGGGCAATTTGAAAGGGAAAATAGGTGATTTACAATTTCATTCAATTTTAGATTGGTGGAATTGTGCAAAAGGTCAACTTAGACTCTTTTTCGTCAAAGTCTCAAAACTATCAATCAGGAGAGATTTGGGTTACTGAATTTGCTGAAAACAGAATTGAGGAGGAAATATTGGATCCATTCTGCCAACTGCAATTGTTTCCCAAAAATAGAGGAACTTAAAGAAAGAATAAATCAGATTGAAGATGAAATATGTGAAGGGGTTAAGATAAGAGCTAGAATTGATGAAAGAATGAATGGTGAAAAAATATCTACATATTTGATAGGAAAAGAAAAGAATGTAAAAACAAGTATCGTTAAACTTTGTGAAAAGGAGGGTGTATATGTATCAGATACAAAGTCTATACAAAGGAATATTGAGTTTTATACAAATTTATACAAAGAAGAGGCTGTTGACTCTGAATTAAAATATAAATTTCTTGAAACTATGAACGCTGTCATAGATGATGACATAACCTTAACCCTGAAGGCTGAAGTAACAGAGAAAGAGGTTTGGAAAGCTATATGTGGAATGCAAAATGGGAAATGCCCTGGTATGGATGGATTAGCCATCGAATTTTACAAAACTATGTGGAGTATTTATAAAAAAAAACGAAAAGAATTTCTGAAAGTACTGAGATATTCATTTACTAAATTTGAAATGTGGAAAGACTCAAATAAGCGAATTATTAAGCTTGTACCAAAGGATGGAGATAAGTGTAATCTTAATAACTGGAGACCTATAACCATGTTAAATGTAGATTACAAAATTATAGCAAAGGTTGTGGCAAACAGATTAAAGTCAATGCTTTCAACATTCGTATCAAAAGAACAGTTCTGTGCTGTCCCTGGAAGGTCAATAAATAATTGTAACACATTGTTAAGGGATATAATATACTACTTGAATAATGAGAACAAGCCAGCTGCCCTAATAAACCTAGATTGGTACAAAGCATTCGACAGGATTAATCTGGACTTTCTCTTTGAGATACTGTCCAAACTTGGATTTTCCTTAGATTTTGTAAACTTAATTAAAATGCTTTATATGGATGCCAAAAGTTGCATATCCACAAATGGCCATATATCCGACACATTTCCTGTAAGAAAGTCTGTCCGACAGGGTTACCCATTATCAATGATTTTGTTTGTTATAGCTCAAGAACCATTGTATAGAATGCTGAAGCTGAAGTTGAGGATATTTTCTCCAGACTTTCCAAATGGGTTAAAAGCTGTTGTTGTTGGCTTTGCTGATGATAGCACTATTATTTTAAATAAATTAAAAGGTATTAAGGAAGCTTCACGGGTCATTAGTGAGTATGAAGAAGCAAGTGGAGCGAGACTTAAAAACAAAAAAGAAAAAAACATACGTGGTGGGAATTGGATCCATGGAAAAAGATTAAAGTTGGGGACTGGCCCAAGGGAAAATCCTTTGGGATGAGAAAAGGGGGAAAATGGACAGTTTTAAAATCCTAGGTATAATCCAATGATAATGATTATGAACAATCTGTACGGTTGAACTGGGAAAACACCAAAGACAATATTTTGAAAATGTTAGGGCCACTTTATAAACGAAGACTAACTTTATTCCAGAAGAGTGTACTAGTCAATGCAACTGTACTATCCAAGGCATGGTATATTTCCCAGGTGTATCCAGTTGGTAGATGTATAGAAAAGTGTATTTTCAAATATTTGTGGAATGGGAATTATCAGCCCATCAAAGGAAAACTATGTAACTCCTAAAGAGTCAAGGAGGAAGCGGGATTGTAAATCTAACTATGAAAGCAAATTGCATGCTTTTTAGCAGCTTTTACAAATGTATTATTAACAGAGAAATAGGATGTGAAATCATTGCATATTATTGTAAGCTGAGACTTTCTTACCTTGTTGATTTTAACAGATTTAAGGAATCCACAATTTTCAACACTCCATATTATGACAATTTAATAAAGATACTTCATTCTGTAATAAAGATAAAGACCTATCCTTTGCTAAAATCAAAACATATTTATTTTTAAATGATGAGTGGTGAATCAATTCTACCAAATATTGAAGAAAACTATCCGTTGTTTAACTGGAATGTTGTATGGGAAAATTTTAATAATAAGTGGATTGATCCCATAAACAGGGAAATATTGTTCAAGTATATCCATGAAGTCTTAGCTACAAAGGATAGGTTATTTATGATGAACATAACTGATAATTATCTGTGTAGTGATTGGGGAGAGGCTGAAACAATTATGCATTTAGTTTATTTTTGTAAATTGAAGAGAACAGTTGTAAACGGGATGAAAAAGGTATTGAGCCAGGTTTGTAAAATAAATACTGTAAGTTTTCTAAAGGTTTTAAAACTAGATTTTCAAACACACTCAAAATAAAGATAAAAATACAGCAATGATTTTAATAAGTGAATATATAACTGGAATTTGTTATATTCATAAAGTAATGCCCTTAACAGACGAGTTAAGTATGATTTCGTTCATAAGAAGTAGAATGTGCAAAACAAGATTTGTATTGTTAAAAGCACTTGTGGATAAATGTAAAAAAAATTTTACTTCCCAATATGTCCATTCTTTTTTGGGTAATTAATAATTTCATTTATGTAAATAAATTGTAATGTATATACAATATTATAAATTGTAAGAAACTATAAATGTATATTTTCTAAATAAAAGTAAAAAAAAAAAAGAAAAAAAAATATTCGTAATCACTCAAAAACATGTAAAACATATATTGACAGCAAGGATTTTTCTATCTTGGGCCAACTGCGGAACAACAACAACCTGACAATTTTAGAATCTATAATTATCAAAAAGACTGTACCGTCGTTAAATACCCAAACGTCGTCTGTAAAATTGTTCATAGCGTAGTTTGGGTAGCTGGTTTGCCTCTCTGTATTTTTACCTATATTTTGTTAGTCCTACTCTTTCTTTTGTATAGGTAGGAGTTTCTAAAAAATTTTAGTGAAGTCCTGCACTTTTAACATGTCTGACTTTGGAGGTGCTGTTGAATTTTAACTTCTAACTTTTTACTTTTTACTTTATTGAGAGCTGTTGCCATGACATTTTAAATATAAATTAAATTAAATTAATTATTAATTTTGGTAAATTTATATATATTTTTTGCCTTGAAAATGCGACTTGGAATTCGTCGCGAAGCGTCGGTATTGAAATAAACTGTTGAAAGATGAGGATGCCTTTACGTACTACTTCCTTCGGGATATATCTTCTTTGAGCTCCAGCTTCGGCCCTTATGTGTATATATCGTTTATATGTGGAATATGAATGTTATGTTAAGAACTAATAACGGAATAACATAATAAGCTTTGGCTTTTAAAGTTGGAGGAATTGTATACATTTCCATGATATAGGATATTTTTCTGTTAAGGTAGTGGAAAGTAATCAGTTTTGGGTCAGAGACCTCTTGTGTTTGACTACGTCGACACTTAGTCGCATGGTTACCACATCCTAAAGAATCTAAGTATGCTGTCATTTCTTGGTGTAAGGTAAACGTTGCTCCAGTGATACGCCCAGAACATATGAGAACACATGTAGAATATGTTGCCACTTACCATATAGATATATTTTGAAGATTACAGAAATTTTTATTTTCATATAATTTTTATTCCTGTTCCAGTGACCTCTTTATAATCTTTAACATAAAATATGGTGTTGATTTTATGTGAGTTAAATAAGTAACATGATTGGGACTAATAGTCCGCGTTGTTTGTGTTAAATAGCGAAAGTGAGAATGGAAACGCCGGAAATTCATGGGGAATTCAAGGGGAGACGTAGCCTGAATAAGTACCTCCATACGATGATACTTTTATAATAAAATCAAGAAATGTACAGCTGTTATTATCGTCCGCACTACCACACTATATATATATATATATATATATATATATATATATATATATATATATATATAATATATATATATATATATATATATATATATATATATATATATATATATATAGATATTTTTAGGATATTTCCTGTCATCCATTCATTACCGAATATTATAAACAGATTCTCCATATTGTTCTTTAAAAAGAAACTTGTGGTTTGAGATAAGGGAAAGATAGAAACCCTTCCGTTAACAAAAAGAAATCTCTCACACAATGTTCTATTTTCCCAGCCCTTCATACCGAGCCCGACACAGAGGGAAAATTGAAACCTGCCTCCTGAGGGTTCTGGAAATTGACGAACTTTTTTATTAGAAAAAAAAAAATTTTGAATTTAGTCCGGGAGGTCCCCTCTTAATTGAACGTATTGAAAAACTCAATGGAAAACCACCCCAAAGGAGCTGTTAAGGAAGGAAGCAAAAATCGTTGCCAAAATATTTTTAACCGACATTATCAAATGAACATACACATGTTTTTATCCGGATATTACCAAAAGAATGTGCATACATATACTACCATAGGAACATGCAAAAAGTCTTTACCGATATTGGTAATGGAATATGCAAACTATTTTAGCCGATATTACTAAACGATCATGAAAAGCTTTTCAACAGACATTACCAAAGGAACGTGCGATAATTCATAACCGATATTACCAGAGGAACTTGCAAATATTTTTAGCCGATATTACCAAAGGAATGTGCAAACATTCTTGAACGATATTACTAAAGTCACATGAAACCATTTAAATGATATTACTAAATAAACATGCATAAAATTTTTAACCATGATTACAACAGGATAAAGCAAAAAATCTTAACTGATATTATTATTATTTTATTTCATTTTTTTTTTTTTTTTTTTTTTTTTTTTTTGCTCTATCACAGTCCTCCAATTCGACTGGGCGTATTTATAGTGTGGGCTTCCGGGTTGTATCCTGCCTCCTTAGGAGTCCATCACTTTTCTTACTATCTGCGCCGTTTCTAGGATCACACTCTTCTGCATGAGTCGTGGAGCTACTTCAGCCTCTAGTTTTTATAGATTCCTTTTCAGGGATCTTGGGATCGTGCCTAGTGCTCCTATGATTATTGGTACGATTTCCACTGGCATATCCCATATCCTTCTTATTTATGTTTTCAGGTCTTGATACTTATCCATTTTTTCCCTCTCTTTCTCTTCAACTCTGGTGTCCCATTGTATTGCGACATCAATGAGTGATACTTTCTTCTTAACTTTGTCAATCAATGTCACGTCTGGTCTATTTGCACGTATCACCCTATCCGTTCTGATACCATAGTCCCAGAGGATCTATCACTCCTTCAGGTTGGTGCTCGTACCACTTATTACTGCAAGGTAGCTGATGTTTCTTGCACAGGCTCCAGTGGAGGGCTTTTGCCACTGAATCATGCCTTTTTTTTGTACTGGTTCTGTGCAAGTGCCGGGCATTCGCTTGCTATGTGGTTTATGGTTTCACTTTTCGTATTGCACTTCCTACATATGGGAGAGACGTTATTTCCGTCTATCGTTCTTTGAAAATATCTGGTTCTTAGGACCTGATCTTGTGCCGCTGTTATCATTCCTTCAGTTTCCTTCTTGAGCTCTCCCCTCTGTAGCCATTGCCATGTGTCATCACTAGCTAGTTCTTTAGTCTGTCTCATGTATAGTCCGTGCATTGGTTTGTTGTGCCAGTCCTCTGTTCTGTCTGTCATTCTCCTGTCTCTGTATATTACTGGGTCTTCGTCTACTTTTATAAGTCTTTCTTCCCATGCACTCTGTAGCCACTCGTCTTCACTGGTTTTCAGATATTGCCCCAGTGCTCTGTTCTCGATGTTGACGCAGTCCTCTATGCTTAGTAGTCCTCTCCCTCCTTCCTTTCGTGTTATGTATAGTCTGTCCGTATTAGCTCTTGGGTGTAGTGCTTTGCGTATTGTCATATGTTTCCTGGTTTTCTGATCTATGCTGCGGAGTTCTGCCTTCGTTCATTCCACTATTCCTACGCTGTATCTGATTACTGGCACTGCCCATGTGTTTATGGCTTTTATCATATTTCCGGCGTTGAGTTTTGACTTGAGTATCGCCTTGAGTCTCGGCATATATTCTTTCCGGATCGTGTCCTTCATCTCTTGTTGTTTTATATATATTATTATTATTATTATTATTATTATTATTATTATTATTATTATTATTATTATTATTATTATTATTATTATTATTATTATTATTATTATTATTATTATTATTATTATTATATTGTGAGCAAAGATTAAAAGATATATCTATGAACAAAAAAAAAATGATTTAAATTTTATCATTATTAATGAGTGAGTGAGCACTTACTCACGAGTATACAGATAAAATTTGCATGTGATTTTGTTTCTCATATTTGGTTTTCACACCTGTTTTGCCACAAAATAAATATTTCGCATAAAAAAAAATAAATACAGGAGAGTTTACCCATTTTGAGACAATTTATATGGATAGCAAGAGTAAGAATATCTGAATTCTTAAAATTATTTTTCCTAAAGATATGAAAAATGGAAGGTGTAATTGCTTCCTGAAATAGTAATATTGCTGTTAATAACGACAAAATACTATCGTAGATTTCTTTGGAAATAATAATAATAATAATAATAATAATAATAATAATAATAATAATAATAATAATAATAATAATAATAATAATAATAATAATAATAATAATAATAATAATAATGGGGATATAAAACACCAAGAGATGAAGGACACGTTCAGGAAAGAATATATGCAGAAACTCATTGCAATACTCATCTAAAAACTCAACGCCGGAAATTTGATCAAAGCCATAAACACATGGGCAGTGCCAGTAATCAGATACAGTGCAGGAATAGTGGAATGAACGAAGGCAGAACTCCGCAACAGATACCAGAAAACTAGGAAACATATGACAATACACAAAGCACTACACCCAAGAGCAAATACGGACAGACTATACATAACACGAAAGGAAGGAGGGAGAGGGCTACTAAGCATAGAGGACTGCGTCAATATCGAGAACAGAGGTCTGGGGCAATATCTGAAAACCAGTGAAGACGAGTGGTTCAAGAGTGCATGGGAAGAAGGACTGATAAAAGTAGACGAAGACCCAGAAATATACAGAGACAGGAGAATGACTGACAGAACAGACGACTGGCACAACAAACCAATGCACGGACAATACATGAGACAAACTAAAGAACTGGCCAGCGGTGATACATGGCAATGGTTACAGAGGAGAGAGTTCAAGAGGGAAACTGAAGGAATGATAACAGCAGCACAAGATCAGGTCCTAAGAACCAAATATATCCAAAGAACGATAGATAGAAATAACATCTCTCCCATATGTAGGATAGTCAATACGAAAAATGAGACCATAAACCACATAGTAAGCGAATGTCCGGCACTTCCACAGAAGCAGTACAAAAAGAGGCATGATTCAGTGGCAAAAGCCCTGGAGCCTGTGCAAGAAACACCAGCTACCTTGTAGTAATAAGTGATAGGAGCACCAACCTGAGGGAGTGATAGAAAACGATCTGGCAAAGATCCTCTGGGACTATGGTATCAGAACAGATAGGGTGATACATGCAAACAGAAAACACGTGACGTTGATTGACAAAATAAAAAAGAAAGTATCACTCATTGATGTCGCAATACCATGGGACACCAGAGTTGAAGAGAAAGAGAGGTAAAAAATGCATAAGTATCACGATCTGAAAATAGAAATAAGAAGGATATGGGATATGCCAGTGGAAATCGTACCCATAATCATAGGAGCACTAGGCACGATCCCAAGATCCCTGAAAAGGAATCTAGAAAAACTAGAGGCTGAAGTAGCTCCAGGACTCATGCAGAAGAGTGTGATCCTAGAGACGGCACACATAGTAAGAAAAGTGATGGACTCCTAAGGAGGCAGGATGCAACCCGGAACCCCACACTATAAATACCACCCAGTCGAATTGGAGGACTGTGATAGAGCAAAAAATAAAAAAAATAAAAAAAAAATAATAATAACGTGTTGGTGGAACTAGTGGTAATAATAGTAAAATAAAAGGTACGTAATCTTTCTGTTAATTCTTGATTTGCAACTATTAGTATTTGACACTTATTCCCCTAACAGGGAGAGTGGTTAGGAATACATACTATAACTGGTTCACTTAAGGTAGATTCTTGGTTGAGCCCTATGCCTACGAGACGTTAATTTGGCGGCCGCTGATTGCCTGGGAGTTGTCTACCTCCCGGTACCAGCACATCAGCAGCCACCAAACAAACATCTCGTAAGAATAAGGCTCATCCGAGAATCTACCTTAAGTGAATCAGTTATAGTATCTAAGAGTGAAGCTTGGGGCCTGTTGTTAAAGCGTGTGGGTAGAAAAAAACTAGAGCTTTTTCAATTAACGTTACATTGAAATCTGGCACGCATACTAAACCGTGAACGTATTATACAGTAATAAAATGAAGGTTTATTTCTCATCAAGCATTAAAAATACTTGCAGATAATAAGATATTCACTTATAAGTAAAGAATTTGTTTCTGCTCCATTTAATCTTTTTCAAATACTTTGTATAACCACTGAAAGAAATTAGTTTTCCTTAGCATCTAAAAATTTTCTTTATTGTAAAATTGGTACGGTAATATTAAAATTACCTTAGGAATTGGGAATTCATATAAATTATTCACTGATGCAGATGGTTGGCGTGAAAAATGCATTTTCATCTGTTTTCTTTTTCATACAATTTATGCTTACATAAAAAGAAACTCATCCTTCAATTCAAAGTTCAAATGGTAAAAATTCAAACAATTTACTTCGCGTCTTTGGTTCTTAATGCAACTGTTGCCTTTAACAGTTGTAGAATATGGACAAAGCTCTAATGACTTACGTTTGAGAATTTCTTACCAAACTTAGACCTCAAATGAAATATGAAAATAGATATCCATAATAATTCCGACTTCTAGAAATTGCTCAGTAATCTGTTATAAAATTGAGGCTATTATTAATCTAATCATAATAAACGTTTATGCGTAACTCCATATTTTAATTGTCTTACATATGCAAAGACTTGATTCAATCAGACCATTAATATGGAACCGACTGCACGAAAACTTAAGAACTTAATAAATGCCACTTCGGATGTTAAAGGGGGCAATATTCTTCATTATTGTTTCAAAATTCAGTGGGTAAGAGAAAATTACTAATCAATATTCCATTGACTTGTGAACTTGATTCCTTTCAGAAGTGTCTTCGAGTTTCTTGGAAACACACATTGCTTTGTTATGTAGACATTTCTTGTAAGTGAAACGCAAATAATAATGAGGTTGAAATAAAAAAAAATAAAACAGTTCTCTGTTAATGAGATTAACTGAAAATTTAGAAATGTGAAAGGAAAAAATTCCTAAATGAATTACTCGATTGGCTGTGACTTAGATTTGTGATAAAATACTGATTACGGATTTATATCGCAAAGTTTACTTGTCGTGCAAAGGTAGGAATCAGTAATTTTATTCAACTAATTTTAAATGTCAACTGCTTCCATAAGTATCACGAAGGTGTCAAAAAACAGAAAATAATCTCCCGCCCTTTTTACATTCAGTAGGATTGATACTATATAATTATAGTAGACGGTTTGTCTACGAAATTGAAGATTATAGGAGATCAGAAATCAACCAAGACAATACATAAAAATACATTCTAGAATCAAAAGTAAACACTTACGTTAAACCAGTTTGGTAATAAAGATTATAGAGGTGATAAGAGAGTCACGATTAAGATGGTATGGGCATGTGTTGAGAATGGATGACGAGGAGAGCGTGAAGAAGGCTTGGGAGGAACCTGTTAGAGGAAGGAGATCGAGACATATAATTAGATGGCGAGGTAAAGTGAAGGAAGATATGGGGAGAAGAGGTTTGGTAGAGGATGGTGCCTTTGATGGAAGGCAATGGAGAAGGCGCATCATGCAACCGACCCTTTAATGTAGGGATAACGGTGGGAATGCAGAAGAAGATTCTAAATGAGATGTGAAGTAGGTACACACCCCATCCAACGTTGGAGAAAGGTATTGTCTAGTTTATAGTTCACAGTTAGTGATGAAGGTAAGACTATGAAAATAAGATTGTAAAATAGTATAGAACCGTATCATCCGTTTTAATGCAATAAGATCTCAAGCCTTACAGTCTTTACAAAAATTAATTCAACTAATTTTATCAAATCATATTTGGGTTATCTTCATGGATGCTTACTGAAAATATAATGACAACAACTTCATTGT
>NC_061107.1:43612909-43615409 GCF_015104395.2 Macrobrachium nipponense | reverse complement strand
TAGAATTTGAAATATAAGGGATATTGACATATATAAAGTAACTGCTTCATGTTACGAATAAAGTTAAACATATTCATTTTGTTTTGATATCTTGAAAAGCCGTGAGCTATTTTGACTTAGCTTCTTTTCCATTGTTCCCCAACTCTGGCTCATAGATGGAAAACATGCCAATATCATTTTAACAATGTGTCAAAAATGATTTATCGCTTGTCATCCCCTTGTCACTTCAGCTACTGGCCTTAAACCCATAACAACTCTGATCTTCAGACCACATTTACAGGTAGCTGGTTCCATTTTGTTCTGACATTGCTGCCTATAAAAATGTGACTCATTCCAATAAATTTTCCCGGAAGTTAAATAATCTAATAACTGCGCTTTGAACAATTTTGAGCAACAAGATTTAAATTTATCTAACAAACCCCTTACTGTAAAAAAAATGTATTAAATCTTAGATTATCCTTTGCCCTCATGACAGACCAGAAAAATAATCTAAATTTAATTTCTGCTTTTGACATATTCATATGATAGAAATTACAGCCGAGAAGTGATATGTTTAGAAGGTATTTTATTAAATGCATTAGCTAACCTTAACAAGAAATACCTTATCACAGTAGATTTTTGAGAGCCTTATACATTTGCTCCCTGGATTTCCTGGAAAAGGAAATTGTACTGATCCATTAGCATTTGTCATCTTTAAAGTACCCTGCCCATATAATTGAGTAAGAGATCCATAAAGCATTCATAATATTTTACCGTCCCACTCAAAACAAGACTACAAAGACAAACCATAATAAAATCAATATTCCACACCTAGACAGGATTAAGACTTTGACACAGACACTTGGAAATTTTAATCTTTTACTATTACCTACCCAAATACCTTACCTGATTAATATCCAATAAAAGCCAGTCCCCAAAGTCACAGGAATATATGAAATCCCTTACCTCAACTATGACCAGTCCTACATAGGTTTTACAGGCAAATTGTTATCCCAGAGGTTAATACAACATAAACATTCAGGAGTGTATGGTCCAGAAATTCAACAACTTTAAGCTAAATAAATAACTATAATCACAGAATAAATGGAATTTGTCACATATATTTTATAACAGGAACAGTCAGTTCCAAATCCAGATGGTAAAATCAGCATTGATTAAACAAAGAAATACAATGTACCTCTAAAATGGAGCTTGGGACTCAGATATCATAGGTAAAATCTTCCTCCAATCAGTGATTAAGATGATTAAGGAGAAGCTCTCAACCTGCCTATCAAGGGAAAGAGTTGTCTTAGAAATATATATAGCATAAGCTTTCTAACTTTTTTGACAGAAAATATTGCACAGTCATATATATATATATATATATATATATATATATATATATATATATATATATATATATATATATATATATGCTCTGGCTAATATCAACCAGGCCACACAAGTCATAAAAGAAGCTGGTACGTAGGTATCACTGTGCCTAAGGCTTTACTTGGGCTGGCTGAATGCCTTTCATACCAGCTGTGTGCTGATTATTTCTATCATATTTACTCAATAAGGATAATTCGAATGAGATGCTATCAACTAGGTCACTGCACTCAGGAAGCTGAGGAAAACTCACTGTTAGGCAAGGTACTTTAAATCTGTCTGCAAATGTCTCCTGGGCTCAGGCGTATAAGTTTTATTTTATATTCTCTTTTGCCTGTTTACCTGTTACCTTTATCTAGGACTAATTCTGTAGAGGCTAGACTCCCTTTGGTACCCTTTTGGGTTGATGGTCTATTGAGTCTAACCTAATGACTCTGTCCATAAAAGTTTCCACCTGAGGAGTTGAAGAAAGAAAGAATGTAACTGAACTGATGAATGACATGCAATTCAAACAACAATGCATATCCAGACATGAAGGCAATAACATATCATCAGAGACAAAAGTCTTCAAAATAAAAGACTGAACAAAAAGCAGAAAAAAGTCGTGCTTCATTATATGGGTGCGCCTGAAGTTTTGCATACCAGAAATAAAAATAAATTCGATTCGAATTCTTTAACCGAAACTACATTGAATAACCACGCAAGAATGTAAGAGACTTGGAATTATTCCGTTATATCTTTTCTCACATTGTTTCTACTTGTGTTTCTCCGTATCATATGTGGTCAAGTATAAGTTTCAATAGCTCCACTGGGTCAACATTACAAGAATTCTAGCTTGGCTTCTATTGGAATTTAATTTCGCCTACATAAAGATGTAAAGATTCCTATGTAATATTTGGGAGAACAATAGTAATAATGTTTTATATGATTATAAAACTTTTATTATTCAATCTCTACCAATTCTCTTTCAGGAAAAGACAACTGTTCATAACATTTTTTGTACAAATCCTTTGCAATGTCAACGTTTTGTTCAAATAAACTCATATTTTAGACTTTTTCATACACGTCCTATGAATAGAAATATAGAGGTGGGTAGTTCATCATATTCCACTTCGAGAATAGCTAACTGATT
>NC_061107.1:43607909-43610409 GCF_015104395.2 Macrobrachium nipponense | reverse complement strand
CAACACGTGCACGAATGCCTCCTTGCTGCAGAACTTCTCAAAGAAGATGCGTTTTCCTTTTCTTTAATATATAATTCCTTGCTATAAAGCAATTACCATGATACATTCCCCCAAAAGAAAAAAAATTAAATCTACTGATTTTTTTTTTAAAGAGACAAGAATCAAACAGCAAGGGAACAATTTTGCATAAAGCTTTAATCCAATTAAACACACACACTTCTCCATTCACTCACCCACTCGTGCCAAAACAGAAAACGGTCATCAGGCTACTCATTCTGAAAAATCTCTAGAGAGGCTATCAGTTATAACATTATCCTTTCTCCTTATATGAACTATTTTCAGGTTATAGTCTTGTAATTCTAAACTCCAACACATTAGACTTTTATTCTTATTCTTAAACCTCTCCAAATAAACTAACGGATTATGATCAGTATACACAGTTAAAAAAGAACTACTACGTGCATGAATCTCGAAGTGTTGCAAGGGTGTAACTAAACCAAATAATTCCTTTTCAATTGTGGAATAGTTCTGCTGCTCTTTATTCAGTTTCTTTGAATAATATGCAACTGGGAGTTTCATCCCATTCACTTCTTGTAACAAAACCTCTCCTACGCCAATATCACTGGCATAGATCGCTAAATTAAATTCCTTACCAAAATCAGGTAATAATGGGACTGGCTCGTGATTCATTATAGCCTTAAACTTGTTGAAAGATTCCACACACGCGACATCAAATACAAAACTGCGTCCTTTCTTAAACAGGTTAGTTATGGGAGCGTTTATTCTGAGAAATTTGGCATGAATCTACGGAAATACAAAACCATTCCGAGAAATCTCATGGCCTATTTTTTAGTTCTTGGGATTGGGAAATTCACGATAGCTGCTATGTTCAGATCTTTTGGACAGATTTTACCAAGACCTACTTTATGTCCTAGATAAGTAATAGAGGCTTTCCGAAATTCGCATTTCCTTCGATTAAGAATGAGATTCGCTTTGGTAAGGGCTTCCAAGACTCTTGCCAAAGTTCCTATATTATCCTCCCAAGTCTGAAAATATCACAAGATCATCTAAGTACACGTCACAGTTGTTGATGCCATTTAAAACTTTATTCATTAACCTTTGGAAGGTACTGGCTGCGTTCTCCAAGCCAAAAGCCATAACTTTGGGCTCGAAACTACCAAATGGTATTGTAAAGGCAGATATTTTCCAGGCTCGTAAAGGTACTTGCCAAAAACCTTTAGCCAAATCAAGCTTTGAGATGAATTTAGAATTTCCGATTCTATCTAAGCAATCATCAATCCTGGGTAAGGGAAAATGACCTTGCTTAGTTACAATGTTTGCCTTCTGGAAATCAATGCACAATCTATCTGATCCATCTTCCTTTTTCACCAGAACTAACAGGGAACTCCATTCACTCTCGCTAGGTACTATCAAATCATTATCTAGCATGTAACTAATTTCCTTCCTCACAGATTCTGCCTTTTCTGGGCTCAGACGATATGGACTTTGTCTAATGGTTTTCATGTCATGCAACTCAATATCATATTCTAAAACATTGGTTAGGCCTAGTTTGTCACTAATAGTTTCAGGATAATTCACTAAAACATTTCGTATTTCCTTTACTTTTTCCTTTTCTAAACCCTGATTAAAAACTTCGAAATTATTAAGCACCTCGGAGTTTTTCTCAAAACTAAATTCTTACTGAGACACCATTACTACAGGCACGGGGCTTTTGTTATATTTTTTGAGCAAGTTTACATGCAGCCACTTTGCTCTTCACTTACCCATATCTATCAAATAATTCAGATTTCCCCTCTTCTGGACTAGTACTAAAACTTTATCTCCCACAAAGAAACTTCTTTCTTTTGCTCTAAGATCATGTTTCCGTTTGGTCTCCCATGACTTCTACTCTCGTTCTTCTTCGCTAGTTACCAAGCATCTCTTAAATTGTTTTTATAATACTCTAGATTAATTATGTAGTCCTCACTACCTTCTTAAAGCTTAAAGTTACATTTTAGCATTTCCAAAGGACCTTTAAATATATATATATATATATATATATATATAGTATATATATATATATATATATATATATATATATATATATATATATATATATATATATATATATATATATATACATACATTCATCCGTTTCATACTCATTGTCTTTGGGGAGCTAGGCATTCTCTTATTCAACTCATGTTTAAGGTCGGTAACATTTGGCCAAATTGTAACTCGAGAAGTTTACATTTCTTAATGTATATATTTAAGAAGGTTAGCTCTCCCTCTCTTTCTCTCTCTACTAGCCAGATGGTAACCCAAGAGAGCGTTAGAAACGGGACATAACAAGTATCTTACAAGCGAGGCTAAGGGAGGCAGAGGTCTGGAGCATAGTGAAGGAGGAGGGTCAGGGTGGAGGCCTGACACTCGGGCACTGTGGAGGTGCAGGCTTCTTATATGACAGGAGAATGTAGGAAAAGGTTGACACGAACGTGGA
>NC_061107.1:43597909-43602909 GCF_015104395.2 Macrobrachium nipponense | reverse complement strand
TTGCGTACATGTAATGTCCGAAGAGTATCAATATAAATCATGACACATAAACGAAATGCAATATTTATCTAAAATATGTATATACGCTGAGGTTCAAAATGAGACACGGTAACAGCGTTTAATCAGATATAGGAAGTGGTGGCTATGCGTGTCTCTTCTCCCCCCCCCCCTCCCCCCCCCCCCCCCTCCCACAGGCCCCCCCCCCCCCCCCCACACACAAAAAAAGAAAACACATATAAACAGACAAAAAATATAATTGATAATGTAAGTATACATGATGTTATCGGAAAATTCTATATGATACATTACATTATCTCTACTGATACTCCTAAAGACCGTATGTTTAAACGCACATCCTCGACGAAGAAGCTCGTCGCGGCTGAAATAGTATTATTGCGCCGCGAAGCAGGTCTTCGTCCCGAAGACGAAGGATATCGGAGTGTGAAGATTATTGGAAACTAAGTCTTGACTACCTCTTCGGTAACCTCTTCGTATAGTTTATTAAAATTAAAATAGAACCGCAAAAATAATGTAAGTACTGGAACGTATAACACATGTCAAATATTTTAGTAGTCCATTTTTTTTCAGTACTTCAATGCATTTATGGTCATATTTACATTTTTGTAAAAGACTTCCTTTATACTTAAAAGACTTCACATTCCCTAATTCCTGGCTGCCAGGTATATATATAAACTTCACAAGTGTAACAAAATCGTTTTTCACCTCCTCTAGGATTATATTATAATCAGCACGACGTATTTTAGTTCCGCAAAACAACAATGGCAAAATAAATGAAGATGAAAATAACCACAGGTTAGAGAACTTTTCGAAACTATTTCCAATCAATCAGCTTCAAGGAAAGGTCGTGTTGTAATCAGTAGGCGGGCTTGGCAGTAAATCCAGCTGGACTCTGCTGTAGTAATTGTATAAATGCACAAAACAATCGATATATATATATATATATATATATATATATATATATATATATATATATATAGATATATATATATATATATATATATATATATATATATTATTATATATATATATATATATATATATATATATATATATATATATATATATATATATATATATATATATACTATATATATATATATATATATATATATATATATATATATATATATATATATATATAGTATATATATATATATATATATAATATAATTATATATGTATATATATATATATATATATATATATATATATATATATATATATATATATATATATATATATATATATTATGACCATTTCAAGCCCTGCGATGCATAGGTTTTCTTAAATATCCTTTTAAATATCAACTGTATCTCCTGGAAAATTTGGTACAACATGTTTTATACCTTCCGCTAATATAGGCAATATAATTAAGTACCCTGGATTAATAATTAAGGCACTTTACTTAGAAAATTTTCAATTTCCTCAGTATTAGTTGTAAAAGAGTTAGGAAAGAAGCCCCGCCCACTCCTCTCTTACTCTGTCTGATACTTATGAATGGAATAGTGTACTACCATATGTTTTTTTACGTCTTAAAATGTACAGGAACTACCATTTATTACTGATTACTTTTCATAAAGCCATTTGTATGTTTTTATTTATCTATTTCCATGAGAATGGTGTGGTAGTGGCAACTTTAGATTATTATTGGAAATATAAATATGGAAGGAAAAAACAGATCATTGTTTATTTAAAAGTAAAATCACTATATGCATTATTTTATTATATATATCCAATAAAGTATGTACAATATATACAGAAATTTTACAGATTTTGAAGTAAATTTTTGCACCATCCATGAAAACAGCATAGACATACAAAATAAAAAACTGCTGGATAAATATACCAAAACTTATTAATTACAGGACTTTATATACACACGTATAAGGATATTTCAGCTCACTCCCCATCACTGTCTAAAAACAGATCGTCCTCGTCATCACTGGCGATGTTGACAACGATTGGATCTATGCAATCCCGGACGTCGTCAGTAAACCAGTATTCGTTCTCGAAAGCTTGACTTCGATGGACAGCTCCTTCCCACACCTGTTTAGTGACAGCAAGCCTTGCTTCCTCCAATTTGGCCTTTAGGTCCGCCCTGGTGAAATGCTGTAACGATAAACGTACAATAGCTTCATATGCGCCCATACCTGTTCGATGGCATTGAGTTCAGGATGGGCAGGTGGAAGCTGGACGACAATATAAACACACCTGAACAGCTTGTAACTACTGCCCCTCTAATTTTCAGCGGGTATATTTTCCAGTATATACATACTCTAAATAAACCAAGAGGTCATAATAATCTCCCAAAATTATGAAACACAAATAAACTTTATTGCATAAACTAATTTGGATACATAAAACAATAATCCATAAAGTAATTTAAAAATGTAAAACACTATACGTCATAATCGTAGTAAAGGTACACTTTCATTCATATTTTGTTAACAGAAAGTCTCAGTCAAATGCAAAGAGAATCGGAAATGTTCAAGTTTAAAGTGCCATTATTAATAATTTTAGATACTTAGTTATATTGCCATACATTATCAGAAGGTCTAAAACATGTTGGACCAAAATTTCAAGAAGATACAGTTGATATTTAAAAAGATATTTAAGAAAACCTATGCATCTCAGGCCTTGAAATGGTCAACACATTTCAGCGAATACATGTACCATGATTATGAATAAACAACAATTCAATTATCACTACTGTAATTGACTGGATGAAAGAACATAGGACGAAACTACCTCGCAAATTATAGAGGAACAAAATTATTCATATGTACGCCGACCGAAGCAAATTAATTTAATTTCCTGTTGAAAAAGTTTGAATACGTTATACAAAAAACTGTACCACGGGCATTTAATTATCTTTTTACATTTTTCTTTTTAATCTGCAGATTTTTATGATTCATTTCCCTAGAGTATTAAATAAAAAGTTGATAACGCTGATCGTGGGAAATTAGCATAAATACAGCTCTGAACAGCAAACTGTTTCAAAATGTTCTTTGATCATCTTTTGTAAGTGTTGCATGATTTACTACTTTCCAGTATTCAATGCCAGTTGGAGTCATATATCGTATTCAAATACATTATGCAACACCTGCCACAATTTTGGTTGAAATAGGCTTTGGTTATTTTGGGACAGTGACCATATCCAATATGCATAGCAATTTTACAAACAATCCAAATTCACGCATTTTATATTCTTGTTTATAAGGTATCGTTAATGCGGTTCTTTTGGTACGTGGTCATTTATATATTCGGGCTGGTAGGTGCGTATTCGTTCATGTGTGGGGGCGTGGGAAAAGAAGGAAGGAAATTTAAGTTCGTATCTTTTCCGTTTATTTATAAATTTCTTTTATCACTTATACTGGACTCTTATCCGGGAATACAGTTAACTTTCAATTCTTTTTACAGAAAGTAAATTTTTTTCTTTACAGTGGATGAGATTGATGAAAATAGTATTGGCAGACGAACCATAACTTTAATTTTCCTTTCTATCGACGTAGATAAGGTATTAAGAGCAGAAAAAGAAGCAGATAATGAAAACGTCAGTTGCCAAAAGCGAACGAGATCTAAGAAGTGATACTGATGGAGGGTGTGATTAAAATTCGAGACTAAATGTGAGCTACAAATAAAAGAGAATAATTAAACGATGACTCCAAAGTAGAATGTTAAACTGGAAAAACACCCGAGTAGAAAAGGAAATGTTGAACAGATTATGTTGTTCTTTTACCAAAATTGATATCAAGAAGACTGAGACAAGAATTTGAATAGTAATAGTTGGAGGCATCTGGACTTTTATTTATTCCCTCCAAGCAAAGACTTTATGAGGCTTATTATAAAAGATTTTCGAAACCTGACTGAGCAGGAAATGCTTAGGTAAGTATATGAAGATTGTAATTCAAGGAGGATAGCTGATTGGGTAAATACGCTGTCATACAAGTATCAACATAGATAAGCATAAGTTCGAATTCTGGTAAGTGTACTGCACTAATGATCTTCAGTTTCCTGTGTGTAAATTATTCTCAAAGGAATTCAATAGCAATGTTTAAATTACATACTTATATTTGAAAATATAAAATATCATGCGTAGAGTTAGTGAGAATCTCTCTCTCTCTCTCTCTCTCCTCTCTCTCTCTCTCTCTCTCATACACTTTTGTATATCCTGGATTAGAAAGAATTTTAGTTCTAGGTCAGAACTTTCTTTATACACTTCCTTTATTCCTATTTCTCCCTATTCCTCTGATAACACGTGCTTTGTTTGCTGTTAATCATATCTTAAATCCTTTCATTTTTGCTTACATTTACCGTACTTAATTAATTTGCCTCTAAATGAATTGTTCCCGCGATTCCTCTTGCAGAAACTCAGTCTATTATTATTGTTATTATTATTATTATTATATTATTATTATTATTATTATTATTATTATTATTATTATTATTATTATTATTATTATTATTATTCAGAGGATGCAACCTATTCATACGGAATAAACCCACAGGGGCCATTGACTTGAAATTCAAGCTCCCAAAGAATATGGTGTTCACGAGGAAGAAGTAAGATGAGGTAAATGGTAATATAGAAAGAAGAGACTCTGTTAATAAAAAAATAAAATCAACAAATAGTATGAGTGTAGTAATGTATAGCACCTTCGCTTGAACATCTGAAGTTCCAATTGCACGACTTCCTCTGGGAGGCTGTTCCACAGTCCAACGGTGTGAGGAATAAAGATCATCTGGAATTGAGAAGTTCGACAGCGAGCCGCATGTACTGTATATTGGTGCTGCTGTTCAGCGAACCTGGTTGCTCTCGGCAGACAAAGGGGATCAGGGATCAATTGCGAATGTGAACGGTCTCTGCTGAAATACAACTTATGAAAAAGTGACAAACAAGAGTCCATCCATCCATCGCTGGGCCGAAGTCATAATTACTACTATTATGATACAGAAACATACAACCACGAAACCACTCC
>NC_061107.1:43575604-43597409 GCF_015104395.2 Macrobrachium nipponense | reverse complement strand
CGACATAAGGCGGGAAGGCTTGATTTTTCAGAACGTCATGCTGATAAGGATTTGGACTTTTGAGGCCAGGTCATCTTTACTGACGAGAAGTGCTTCTCGTCCACATCGCATGGGAAGCTGCAGTGTTGGCGAACAAATAGAACTCGGTATGATAAGCAAAATCTTTACTTGCATCAAATATCAATTGCATACTTCTTTATATTATTTATTAATTCTTCAGATTTTGTTCCACGGAAGTGGACTGTCAAAATATATAAAGGGAGTAAACATAAATAAGAGTGCTATTTCTGAGATAAATATTAGGTAAGGGGACAGTGGCAGCATTTGCTCTCTTTCTCAAATATAATTAAATAGATAATTAGACAACAGAATTCTTTCAGTGTTGTTCACTCCACTGAGAATTTAAATTCTCAAAGGCATATATATGATTTATATTATACACCCCCATTTTTTTTCTCTCATTCAGATATGAATCCCGTAACATCGTTGAGGTGGTTCGATCCGGCCATGTCACCTGCAACGTATGGGGCTGGGTGTGTCTGGGGATGGTATGGTGATGTGTTCTGTATCGAGGGACGATTTACAGCAGCTAAGTATGTGAGCTGCTGCAAACCTCCTTCGTTACGAGAAAGGAATTTTGCCCTTCCCATCAGGGCCCATCCTGTTCATGCACGACCGGAGTCCCATTCACACTGCTCGCGTTGTTCAAGAGTGGTTTGCCAGACAGGATAACCTGCTCTTCTTGAATGGCCGAGCAAAGGAGCAGATATGACGTGATTGAACATGTGGGCCCAGATGATGGTGAACACATGGAAAATGTAACATGAGAGAACAACACAGCAAACTATGGCTGACATCAAACTCTCAGTGGGAAATTTTGTAGACAGAGACCGCAGCAAATTTTCAACCGTTGTTCATTTGATGTCCGACAGATTGAGGGAAGTGACTGAGAGAGAGGGTGGATGGTCAAGGTATTAGATTGTATAATATAAATGTTATATTTTTTGTAACAGGACATAAAATGGCTCCATTTTGTTCTCACTAGTTATTTCATTATATGTTTTAATAAACATAATTCACAACAAGTTTTTATTATACCATGATATTCTTGATATAATATTCGAAAGTATCTGTAAAAAAAAAATGGCATAATGCCTCCATACAATATTGAGAGTATTGCAGTAAACTTTCCTACTTACTCTGGCCCCACATGTTTTTATGTGTCTTCCTAATCACCGTTTATTGTTAACAGCATTGAATTATAGAACTGAATGACTCGCTGAGCACTGTTTTCATACAGTGAGGTCGGTAACACAAATTGCCTTACCTGTATACTTTGTTCTCTGTGGTGCGGCCGATACAGATATGATAGTGATACTTCGCCAGTTATTTCGCTTATTAGCTTCTTGGAGTCTATTAAAATAGTTTCCATTATTTGAAATGTTATGCTTTATATTCCTACTGATATTTTCAATGTAGTATCTTTGGTTAAAATCTAAGTTATATGAACAAGAGTAAAAATGTGGCATATTTTTTTGGCCGTCGTTGTCGTTACTGAGTATAAGGTTATATGCTCTGTAGGATATTTTAAAATGAAACTGTCAGTTCAGCAGATTGATGCTCTCTTTATGTCAGCCACTATAAAAGGAAAGCCCAAATGACTTCACCTATCGCCCTGAGGTCAACGAAATATATAGTCTATAATATATCAGTGCATACATAATTTTAGAAAACAACAGTTAACCCTAAAAAGGTCAACCTCGTCATATGACGTGTTGCAGAAGTCGTCCACATATGTTGTTTAACGTCATGTGACGTTCTTAAGATTTTAAATTTGCGCGCCTTCATAGCTCATTGTATCGATATTGTTTCTGTACTACTTAGTGCCTTATTAGAGGCCTTGCTGGCCGTTTGCACTGCTTGTCTTCCATTTGTATGAACTGTGCGGGGGAGGGGGGCGGGGTTAAGGTGGCCTAGGAGGTTGTCAGAAATGTCAAACCAGCTAATCCTGTGTGGCAAAGGATTGGTGGTGATAATTTTTTTGCCACACCTTCGATTTTGATGAAAGTATATCAGGAATAAAGTTTTTTTATTCTGTTTTTTAATAGAACTGACTGGTAGAGAGATCCAATCGTGATTTTCGGCAATACCAATATAACTTTAAAATGTTGATACATTTTAAGTATTGTGTAATGAATATGACCGATATATAGACAATGTGGTAAGATAACGTCTTGGCCGAAAGTTAAATGAAACCTTAATAAACAAACTTATATTACAAGTGAGACAACAATCTTCATTACAACGATATAAACTGCTCAGATCTTTTTTTTTTTTTTTTTTTTTTTTTTTTTACTCCGTGTGTGTGTGTGTCTTTCTCCCACTATACCTAATAAGTCCGCCCACCAAACGAACTCTAGAGCTTATTGGTGGAACTTTTGCTAGCAGAGAAGGAGTTCTCCCCCCATCTCCCTCAGTAAACATTGATACCATGTAATTTTTCGAAGTCTCTCAAGACGGTGTACCAGGCAAACCTGTGTCCAACTGTACGTATATACGCCCACCAACAGACGTACTGATACACGCATGCTACTAACACACGAATTAACACACGCTACTATGAGATTCAGGGTCTCTGTAACACGGTTTTTTGGACTTTGCTCCTTGTCAAAGCATCGGATGTAGCTGAAAGTTGACATATGTATATTTTACAACCACACACAAATTTTGTCAGTATTATCAATAACCCGATAATTTTGATGTAGCAGTAGTGCCGCAACAGTATAGCAGTAATATACATGAATTAAACGTTTAGACCAACTGCTGGGATCCTTGAGGATCATTTAGCACTTCTTACAACTACTCGATAAATTAGTTTTTATAGCCAGAAGTTAAATTTTCTAATCCAACAATGCCCATGGAAGCCTTCAGTGTTATCAGGAATTATAACGAGGCGAAAGTGGGTGGAGCCTCATGAATTCACCATTCTGACGATAATTATTGGTGAAGGTTTAAAGCCAGTATACGGTACCGGCTATTTTTTTTTTTTTTTTTTTTTTTTTCAGTAAATAGGTAGATAGCCAATAAATAAAAATTGCTTGACATTGGATATAGCAGTTATCAAATCAAGCTTGTCTACTATGTTTTTGGCAATTACCACTATTCCCTACATCTTGTCAATCTGATTGTGACCTATAAAGTAGACTGTAATTTCTTAGGAAACTTATTTTGGGAGTTAGACTAATAATCGAAGTGTTTTTGTATTTATTAACATATTTTGTTGGTTTGTTCATTATGACAATTATCAGTGGGGAGGTTCCAGAGTTCATAAAGGTGTACTGCTTTGCTTGTATTTAAATTTGTATGTCATTGTTGCCAGAGGTTTAGCCTTCGTTACGTATAGCCAATCATCCATCGAGAAAGAGGGAAGAAATGATGTCATAAGTTACGTAACGAGTGCGTTCGAAACCTTTTCTCTGAGTAAGTTGGCCCGTCTTCAAAAAAGGTCACTTTTACATTAGAAGTACCAAATTTATTCAACCTACGTAGTGCAGAATACACTCAAAATTTATGTGTTGATATAATATGTATTTTGAATAAGCGTTATATTTATGAAATGCATAGATAAAAAGTTATTGCGAAAAAACCGTGTTACAGAGGCCCTGAATCTCATAGTAGTCTGTTCCCATGTACTTGGTAACCTGAAACCTTTCCCGTGGTTATCTCATGTCTCTGGACTGTGTTCACAATTTTTTTTATGCACACGATGTGTTTTCTATTTGTTGTTTTTATCTCAGCATTTCCGAGTAATCCAGTGTTTTGCACCTGTCTCTAACCAGCAAGAGCTAAGGTTATCAACCCCCACTTATTTTAATATATATGTCTGTTTGTTCCTCTGACCAGTGCCTAAGATGGCTCGGCCACCTATATGTGTGTGCACCATTTTCGTACACTACATTGGCTACTGGTATATACTAGTTCATAATGTCTTTTAATTTGCCACATGATTTAGAGCTACTTCTGTTGCTGGGGTTTTCCTACTCCGTCGGCTACATAAAAGTTTGATGGCTCCTACAACGCATATTGTGACCATCATTATAGCTACCATAATGGCAATCACTGGAACTGTGTAGCATTCGTCGAAGAAGAATTCATACCCATTGTTATCCTCTAGCTGTGGAAATGTAACCGTCTCCAGTGTAGGCGGAACTTTAACTGCCTCGTGATCCCCATGTAAGTGTTTCATGAACACCTTTGTCGATGAATTGTAGATCCCGGCTGAGCGCATGAACTATCTCGAAACGACTCTGCATGAGCCATTATTTAGGCTCTGTGACCCCTATAGGTGTATCCTAACACCCTTGCTGCTGAACTGTAGATTCGACGTCTTCTGATGAAGAAATCGTAACTGCTACCTCGTTGCCGACTTGAAACATCCCGCGACTTCCATGCAAGTGCGTCCTGCACCCGCCGCATAGAGTGTGTCCGTGTATTGTCATTAATAGGTTCTTACTGACCCCTTGACAAGTCTACATGATCTTAAAAAAATTAAGTCTTGCTTTAACACACGAACCTGTCATGAACTAATATAGCCAACCTAATAGTCAATTAAAGACTGAAATTCATCGCTAAAAGAAATATGGTCTTTATCTACTGACCCCTATTAAGCTTACTGGGAGAATTTTCATCACTAACTGACCACTCATTATTAATCACATATCTTACAAACATACTATCAAAAACCCCTTAATGATTATACAGAAAAACCCCTGTATAGTGTTTATACAGCTAACCTCCATCAAACATAATGTTGAATATCTCTTGTAGCTTACGTATCCCAAGATAAATTCTACCTCCTCTCTATAATAGAAATCCTACGTAAAGGTACCATAAAAAGCGCTTAATCCCGATTACAAGTTTCCCTTGTAAAAAAAGAAATAATTCAGTTTTCCCAATTACAAAATGTATAAGGAAAAAAATATAATTCGACTCTTTACCCCGTTACAAATATAGTTTGTATCGCCACACAAATTGCAGCCGCAACATATCAGTAACATACCCCGAAAGACCCCTTAAAATTCACCATGGAATGTCATCAACAACATTACTGAAAGCAGTGTAAACCTCTGAGTAATCAACTCCAAAAGAAAGTATAAGCAATTGGTCCGAAACGCCTCAGCATTGTCAGCACCCAACCACCTGTTTATTCAACATGTGCTCAAATCGCACCATTGACTTGTCTAGTCAGACTCGTAAACCCAGAAATCATCACTCCTCCAAATGGCCTTAAAAACATCCATTTAATCCTTGCTGGGAATCCTCAATGAATCCTCCATTATAAAGCCACCAATATATGGCAACCATCAATGTAAAATATCCACCTCCGGCTAAATCTTAAGCCATTTGACCACCGATATATAAATATATATATATATATATATATATATATATATATATATATATATTAATATATATATATATATATATATATATATATATATATATATATATATATATATATAATATATATATAATATGTAATATATATAATATATATATATATATATATATATATATATATATATATATATATATATAAAATATATATATATATATATATATATATATATATATAATATTATATATATATATATATATATATATATATATAGTATATGTATTATATATATATATATATATGTATATGTATAAATGACAGCGGGCAGACAGCTACACATTCCAACAGGGGTTCCAGCAAGACAACAGCTTACATGATTAGTTTATTAGAGACGTTTCGTGCCCCAAAACATTGGCACATCATCAGTCTGGAATAAAAATTTATTCTTTTTTAAAAAACAGTAAAATAAAGTAAAAGAAACAATCCAAAAATATGAATTATTAAAAGAAGCTTATAAGTATTAAAAGACTACCTATCAGTTCAGAGAACAAGAGCAGAATGACTAGAAACGTGAGGACCGACCAAACTACACTTCAGGCCAACGAAAGGGGAGTGGCAGAGACGTAATTGTTTAAATTAGGCGATAGGTGTTTAATGTAAAGTGACTCAAGTGTTGTTAGAAAGGATGCTTGGTTGTTGAGGTAAGGATAGAAAAATGTGTTTTTTCCATAGGAATCTTGCATTTTGAGGCATGTGTTCGAATACTCGAGAGTTCGGGATTCGATATCCTGGATCCCGTCCTATAGCTGAGTCCCATGTGACTATAATAACGGACTTGCAACAATCTCCGTGTTGAGCCAATATAAGTACCAAGGCATCTTGGGCATTCATATTTATAGATTACATTGGACAACATAAAATCTTGAAGCTTATCCTTGTAATTGAAGAGGCTACCTATCTTTTTTGGATTTACAGGGATTAGGGTTAGTCTTAGGAAACCTAATTCATTTTCTATAATGTTTTTTATATTTAAGCGTAGTTTATCTGTGTGGATAAAGGGAATTGATGCGTACATATTAAGTTTAGGTACGTTGAAACTAGCAGGGGGTGGAGATACGTAATTAGAAACCATTTTATTAATAATATTAAAAACAACTTGTTTTGGGTAGGAGTTAGCTGTAAAAAATTTCAGTAGGTACTCAATTTCACTATTTTACTGTTTTTTAAAAAAGAATAAATTTTTATTCCAGACTGATGATGTGCCAATGTTTTGGGGCACGAAACGTCTCTAATAAACTAATCATGTAAGCTGTATATGTAATATATATATATATATATATATATATATATATATATATATATATATAGTATATATATATATATATATATATATATGTATGTATATATATAGTATATATATATATATATATATATATATATATATATATATATGTATATATACATATATATATATAATATATATATATATATATTTATATATAATATATATAGTATATATATATATATATATATATATATATATATTATATATATATATATATATATATATATATATATATATATGTATACCGTCCCATGTAGTATATAACACACAAGTAATCACCTCGTCGGGATATAAACCACAGAAAACGACATCCACTAATTATCCATAACAATTGTATACCGCTAAATATAACCACTGGTGAATATAACCTCATAAAATACAACACCTTACCAGGGCCCCGTAAAACCACAATGCACCATTTCCACCCCCAAGAATACTAGAAAAAACCACAGTCACCACCCCTTTGGCTCATAAAACCACAAATCACCACCAAAAGTCATCACCAGACGAACCCCTTACAATATTTCTTAACACCACGATATTTTCCCACATTTTCCACCCCGTTTTTTCATTATGAAAATAATTACTTCAGGTTTTGTTCGCCAAATCACCGCAATTTTCTCATAATAAGAAAATGGTAAAAAAATGAAAGAAAGAAAATGTTACATCAAATTGATTAATCACATTTCGTCATCCATTTGAAAAATCTGGAAAGAAAATAATGCAACTGCGCGGTGTTACCTTCTTGTTATTTACCTATCTTTTTCAACTTAGATATGTGAGTTAATTTCAACCAACCTGTCTTTTCATCTAAGACTACAAATCTGTTTCCTGTATTTTCTTCAATAACTCTAAAAGGACTCTCAAAATTTGGGCATAACTTGTAATTTAGTTCATTTCTCACATTGATTTTTATGAATACTTTGTCTCCAATAGCAATTTTAACATCTAATGATTTCTCGTTGCTTCTCTCCACCATTTTTCGGGTCTTAGCCTCGAGTTTACGGCGGAGACAAGCATGTCTCTCCTTTGCTGTGGAAATTAATGCTTCGATTGTATCTTCTCCATGATGAGGTATAGATAACAGATCAAATGTGCCTCGTGCTTGGCAACCAAACAATGCTTCAAATGGAGACATTTTGATGGAATCACTGATTATATTGTTCATGTAATGTCTAACAACATCTATTTATCTATCCCAGTTTCTATCGTTTCCTGAGAGTTACGAGCACTCTCCTGTTTGCTCGTTCATATAACTCATTAGCTTCAGGTCTTTATGGAATAATTGTTACTTTCTATATCCCCTTGGATTCTGCCAAACACTCTAAAGTCTTGTTTACAAATTCTCTACCATTACCAGTCAACAAAACCTCGGGTGAGCCATATCTACAGATGACACCATTGAAAAATGCTATAGCTACTTCTTCGGCTGTTTTATGTTCAAGAAGAAAAATTTCTACTATCCTCGTTAGTTCATCTATTATTACCAACAGGTACTTATTTCCATATCTAGATTCACAAAAATTTCCTAGGATATCCATATGTATTCTCTGAAAAGGTTTACTTGGCATTAGATATGACCCTAATTTGCAAGAAGTTACCCTTGTGGGTTTGCAAACATTGCACACTGTACAGTTTTTCACAACATTTTCCACATCTTCCCACATATTTTTCCAAATATACTTATTACGCATCTCATTATACATTTGTTCTATCCCCAAGTGTGGACTACCAAACCTGCAATGTACTTTCGGCATTACGATCTGTGTCATGCCTCCTTTAATTTCACTAGTCATTAATTTATATTTTATTTTCCTAAGCAGCAGTTTACCTTCTAATTCTAAACCTGAAAAAAGTAACTTATAACCTTTCTTGACTGATTCCCCTCTGAAGAACACTTTTGCGTCTGGCAAAATTTCATCCTCATCTTTTCTTTGCTCTAAGAGACTTATATACCATGTACAGAATCAATAGTAACCACCCCAACTTGAAAACCTTCCGTATCATAAAAACTTCTACTAAGGGCATCTGCGACTACATTTAACTTGCCTTCTATGTATATTTGAGCTTTGCATCGAAGTCCCTGATAGTTAAGAACCATCGACCTCTTTTGGGTGACAAATCAGATTCAATAGTGGCTTGTGGTCTGTAAGAACTTCTGCTTTATTCCCCATCAGTAGCATTTTATTGCTGTCCCTTGTCCGAAATTTCCTACAATAGAATGGTATGGGATGGAGCTTCCCAACAAACTTTTGCATAAGGCAAGCACCTATATCCTCCTGACTGGCATCAGTCATTAATGTGAACGGTTCGCTGAAATCTGGATATTTTAGAACTGGGGGATTCATTAAAACTTCCCCATCAGTAGCATTTTAAAATGAACCAAACTTGATACTGTTGCAAAGGCTACTTTATCAGGTAATAACCCTTTAATTCTCATACAAAAGATTATATCTCATTTACTGTAGCCCACATATGTATGTACGCCCACCAACAGACATACGGATACATCCATGCTACTAACACACCAATAAACACACGCTAGTCCGTTCCCATGTACTCGGTAACCTGAAGAAACCTTTCCCATGTTAACTGATGTATCTGGAATATATTCATGGTCATCTCGTTTATGCACACGGCATTTTTTCTATTTGTTTTTTATCTTAGCTAAGGTTATCAACCTCCACTTATTTTAATATATATGTTTGTTTGTTCACCTGACCAATGCCTAAGATATTAATATTATTATCATTATTATTATTATTATTATTATTATTATTATTATTATTATTATTATTATTATTATTATTATTATTATTATAAACGACCAAAACGTACGAAATTTGGATATGGAAGAATAAGTAATTTCATTTACATCTACCGCATAAGCCTAAGGTTATTTTATCTTAATAACTCTATGGAACTTACGGGCAAATCAAATATCTTATTTGAGTTCAAACCAAGAGGAACAATAATACTCTCCCTTTAAATGTTCTCCTCCTATAACTTACAGCCGACGGAAAAAAGATAATAATAATAATGAATTACAGCGTTATATATACATTTATATATATATATATATATATATTATATATATATATATATATATATATATATATATATATATATGCATATATATATATATATATATATATATATATATATATATATATATTATATATATACACAATTATATATATATATATATATATATATATATATATATAATATATATATATATATATATATATATATATATATATATATATATATATATATATATCTATATATTATATATATACGTATATATAGATTATTATATATATATATTATATATATATATATATACTATAAATATATATATATATATAATATTTATATATATATATATATATATATATATATTTATATATATATATATATATATAGTATATATATATATATATATATATATATATATATATACTTATTTATATATATATATATATATATATATATATATATATATATATATATATAATATATTATATAGATATGTGATTGTTATTTGTCTGTGCCTTCGTGTTTGTGTATTCATTTATATTACCAAAGACATCTAATGTTTAAAAAAAAATCACAAAGTATGATATTTTAGTGAGGATTGTAGTAAAATTCCGTATGGCTTACCCTTCCTGATTAGTAATTAAGGATGAATAAGTGCCATTCTACAATGAAGAGTTATTGTCTTCATGAAGCATAATTGCTTAGCTCATCATGTTCTAATGAGGTGTTCTCTGCATGTTTACTTAAGCATTTATACCGTTTCCTCTTAATTACCATGATACTTAGCGTAATTGATAACTTTTTGTATTTCGGGCTAATGGAAACCTTTGTTTTATTATTTTGGATTACTCCACACTAAAACGTTGATAAACTGCTTAACAATAGCATAATGGAATATTAAATATTCTATCTGCTAAGGATTTGTAAGCGTAATTTGCAACAATTTCCAAAGGTAGACAGTTAATACATTTACAAACATCTATGTTTATAGATGTAGAAATATAGCGTAAAGGTTATCATTTGCAGAACAGCTGGAGGATATCAGTGAAAGAAATTTAGTGGAAAGTTTCTATGATGAACCAATAAAACTTTATTTTACTCACAATTGAGGAAAAAGTAGAGATCAAGCTCAAATAACAAGATGGGAATAAATACATGATACAATAAAGCCGGGAAATCAATTTAGATTAATATCTATTTCCAAAATATACAACAATTAAAAATATTCCATTTCTAAGATTCAAGCCCTTGACATTCCCTATATTATGATAGCGTCTATTTTTTTTCATAAGTATTTATCGTGACAATAGTGTCATTTTTGATCATCAAATGCCGATATTTAAGTATTATTGATAAGACAAAACTCTCATCTATAAGAAAACAGACAAATAATATTTTAAGAGTTAATAGTTCAGCCAGTGGAAGAACCTAAAATAAATCTTAGATTTAATAATTATTCATTACTACAAAAAGCTATCGCTGCGATTCATTATTATTATTATATTTTTTTTTTTTTTATCACAGTCATCCTACTCGATTGCTTGGTTCCCGGGTTGCATCTTGCCTCCCTACGAGTCCATCACTTTTCTTACCATGCGCGCTGTTTCTAGTAGTACACTCTTCTGCATGAGTCCCGGAGCTACTTCAGCATCTAGCTTTTCTAGGTGCCTTTTCAGGGATCTTGAGATTGTGCCTAGTGTTCCTATGATTATGGGTATAAATTCCACTTGCATATCCCATGTCGTTCATATTTCTCTTTTCACGTCTCGATATATATCAATTCTCTTTCTTGGCGACATCAGTGCGTGATACTTTCCTCATGGTTTGTCAACCAACGTCACGTCTGGTCTGTTGGCACATATCACCCTGTTTGTTTAGATACCATAGACGCAGAGGATCTTTGCCTAATCGTTTTCTATCACTCCTTCAGGTTGGTGTTCATACCACATATTACTACAAGCTAGCCGGTGTGTCTTGCACAGGCTCCAGTTGGGGGCTTTTGCTACTGAATCATGCCTCTTTTTGGACTGGTTCTGTGCAAGTGACGGACATTCGCTTGCTATGCATATATTATTATTATTATTATTATTATTATTTTTTTTTTTTTTTTTTTTTTTTTTTTTGCTCTATCACAGTCCTCCAATTCGACTGGGTGGTATTTATAGTGTGGGGTTCCGGGTTGCATCCTGCCTCCTTAGGAGTCCATCACTCTTCTTACTATGTGTGCCGTTTCTAGGATCACACTCTTCTGCATGAGTCCTGGAGCTACTTCAGCCTCTAGTTTTTCTAGATTCCTTTTCAGGGATCTTGGGATCGTGCCTAGTGCTCCTATGATTATGGGTACGATTTCCACTGGCATATCCCATATCCTTCTTATTTCTATTTTCAGATCTTGATACTTATCCAATTTTTCCCTCTCTTCTCTTCAACTCTGGTGTCCCATGGTATTGCGACATCAATGAGTGATACTTTCTTTCTTGACCTTGTCAATCAACGTCACGTCTGGTCTGTTTTGCACGTATCACCCTATCCGTTCTGAATACCATAGTCCCAGAGGATCTTTGCCTGATCGTTTTCTATCACTCCTTCAGGTTGGTGCTCGTACCACTTATTACTGCAAGGTAGCTGATGTTTCTTGCACAGGCTCCAGTGGAGGGCTTTTGCTACTGAATCATGCCTCTTTTTGTAACTGGTTCTGTGCAAGTGCCGGGCATTCACTTGCTATGTGGTTTATGGTTCACTTTTCGTATTGCACTTCCTACATATGGGAGAGATGTTATTTCCGTCTATCGTACTTTTGAACATAATCTGGTTCTTAGGGCCTGATCTTGTGCCGCTGTTATCATTCCTTCAGTTTCCTTCTTTAGCTCTCCCCTCTGTAGCCATTGCCAATTGTCATCGCTGGCTAGTTCTTTAGTCTGTCTCATGTATTGCCCGTGCATTGGTTTGTTGTGCCAGTCCTCGTTCTTTCGTCTTTCTCCTGTTCTTTCTGTTTATTTTCTGTATATTTCTGGGTCTTCGTCTGCTTTTTATTAGTCCTTCTTCCATGCACTCTTTTAGCCACTCGTCTTCACTGGTTTTTCAGATATTGCCCCAGTGCTCTGTTTTTCGATGTTGACGCAGTCCTCTATACTTAGTAGTCCTCTCCCTCCTTCCTTTCGTGTTAGTATAGTCTGTCCGTATTTGCTCTTGGGTGTAGTGCTTTGTGTATTGTCATTATGTTTCCTGGTTTTCTGATCTATGCTGCGGAGTTCTGCCTTTCGTCCATTCCACTATTCCTGCACTGTATCTGATTACTGGCACTGCCCATGTGTTTATGGCTTTTATCATATTTCCCCCCCCCGGCGTTGAGTTTTGACTTGAGTAATCGCCTTGAGTCTCTGCATATATTCTTTCCTGATCGTGTCCTTCATCTCTTGGTGTTTTATATCTCCTCCTTCCATTATTCCCAGGTATTTGTATCCTGTCTCATCTATGTGTTTGATGTTGCTCCCATCTGGTAGCTTTATCCCTTCAGTTTCTCGTTTACTTTGCCTTTTTTTGTATGTTGACTAAGGCGCATTTTTCTATTCCAAACTCCATCCTGATGTCCCCAGATACAATCCTTACAGTCTGGATTAGGTATCTATTTCCTTGATGCTCTTACCATACAGCTTGATGTCGTCCATGAACATCAGATGGTTGATTCTGTTGCCTCTTTTCTTGAGTTGGTACCCGGCATCCATCTTCTGTAGTACTTTTGTCATGGGAATCATGGCTACTACGAAGAGTAGTGGGGACAGTGAGTCGCCCTGGAAGATCCCTCTCCTGATATTAACCTCTGCTAGTCTTATTCCAGAGCTTGTAAGTATTGTATTCCAGTTGCGCATTGTATTTTTGAGGAAGCTGATGGTGTTTTCCTCTGCCCCATATATTTTCAGGCATTCCTATTAGCCATGTGTGTGGTATCATGTCGAAGGCTTTCTTATAGTCTATCCATGCCATGCTTAGGTTGGTTTTCCTTCTCCTACTGTTCTTCATTACCATTTTGTCTATCAGGAGCTGGTCTTTTGTGCCCTACACTTCCTTCTGCAGCCTTTCTGTTGGTGGGGGATGGTGTTTGTCTCCTCTAGGTAGTTGTATAGCCTTTCACTGATGATACCTGTTAGTAACTTCCACATTATTGGTAGGCAGGTGATAGGCCTGTAGTTACTCTGGCTATATTTCCCTTACTCTTGTCTTTTTGTACTAAGGATGTTCTTCCTGTGGTCATCCATTTGGGTGCTTGGTGATTTGAAATACAATGCTGGAGTTGTTCTGCTATTCGTGGGTGTAGGGCCTTGAAGTTTTTGAGCCAGTATCCATGGACTTCATCGGGACCTGGGGCTTTCCAGTTTGGCATTTTCTTTATTGTTGGTGTCTGACTGTGTCTGTCGTGATGTCTGTGAATCTTTGTTTTTATTCTCCTGTTTCTTCTTCCTTTGACTTCCTGGAGCCATGTTGCATGTTTGTTGTGTGATACCGGATTGCTCCATATGTTTTCCCAGAGTCTCTTTACTTGGTTCGGCTTCAGGAATTTCTGGGTGGTTTGTCTTCCCCTCTTAGTTGGCTGTATAGTCGTTTTCATGGTTGGTTCCGAATTAGTTTGTTCTGTTGGTATCCTTATTCCTGTTCAATGTACCGTTGGATCTTATGTGCTTTGGCCTTAAGCCTCTGTTTTACATCTTCTATTGTGTTGTTTAATCCCCTCTCTTGTACTTTGTATTTCTCGTTGAGTTCCTCCCTTGTTTTCTTGCTTCTTAGCCTTTTTTCTGCCATCTCTTTCAGTTTACTCAAGTCAGATCTCATCACCATGATTTGCTTTTCCAGGCGCCTTTTCCAGGAGGTTGCTGTTTTGGTTTTGTTTGCTGTTGGGTTGGTTTGTGCTGGTGGTGTTGGTGTTCGAATTCCCATCAGTTTCTGCTACTAATCTTGCTCCTGCATATGTCAAGTTATTTGTTTCTGTGATACTGGTGGTCTGTATTATGCCCAGTATTTCATTGACCTCACTTGTTTTCTCCCTTAATTTCTTGGTGTTGTAGGCTTTCATGGAGGGGATCTTTGTTCTCTCTGTATCTGGCTCCATCCATTGTCTAATCTTTTCTACCCATTCCGTCCTCTCTGTTACTTCGTCGGTGTTTCTTCGTGTGTCGTTGTTTGATACCTCATCCTCCCTGTCGTCTTCTGTGGCATCGTCTCTCAGTTCGTCTTCGTGTAATTCGTTGTCGTGTGACATTTCCCTTTCCAGTTCTTCTCTTTCTGTTGGGGAGAGCCAGTTCTTTTTCTTTATGTTCCTTGCAAACGACCAAAACGTACGAAATTTGTATATGGAATAAGTAATTTCATCTATATCTACCGCATAAGCCTAAGGTTATTATCTTAATAACTCTATGGAACTTACGGGCAAATCAAATATCTTATTTGAGTTCAAACCAAAAGGAACAATAATACTCTCACTTTAAATGTGTTAATCCTATAACTTACAGCCGACGGAAAACAAGATCCACTGCTTTATGCATGCTTGCATACATTGCAGACAAGATAGAGTTATTCGGTTATACGCATAGGTTACGGATGCAGAGAGAGAGAGAGAGAGAGAGAGAGAGAGAGAGAGAGAGAGAGAGAGAGAGAGAATGATGGATGAATGATCTTAACTAAAGAGGTCATGACCTCGAAATAATTGTGTGTGGTTCAGTTTTTTTTTTTTTCATATTGCAGAAATTTCTTTACAAATTGGATTTCATCAAATGAAGTAAACTTGAGCACTTTAAACAGAATTTGGCAAATGAATGTTAATATACAAGGAAAAATAAGCACTGATCTTTAAAAGCTTGGAAATATTTGAAACTAGAATGTAACTAAATTCATTCATGTATAAAGCATTAAGGTATGATAACAAAAGTAGTAAAAGGCTTCAGGATACAGTAGGTTAAATGAAATATCTGTCCAAGTTATATAAAATTTGACCACGAAGATTATTACCTATGTCTTTTAGAGTTGATACTAGGGTGATATTGACTTCATCCGCGAGGTATCGAGAGAAATATACGCCCAATTCGATTCTGCTTCACAAAAATCAAAATGAAGACTGTATACATCTCAAGAAAGAGTAATTCAGAAAAAAATGCCTTTTACGCCTTTTTTTAACCAATATTCATATTTAATTAAAAATAAAAACACACATTATTGTTTATTAGATAAATAGCATTTTGTGAATTGCCAGGCATATTATCTGGACATGAAACCCAGTTATTCCTTCAATATTACAGCCTCATGGAATATGCAGCTCAGTCAAGTGAACAGAACCTGAAATCGGGAGTATGAAGCTCAATCGATTGCTCAATCGATTGCAGCTTTGGTATTGATGATCCAAGAGGTTCCGAGAACAGTAAGGCTGCAACTGGGTGTTAATAAAGGCCATAGAGGCTTCGGAAATGCTCCTTCTATATTACAAATAAAGGTCATTCTAAGTCACTGACCTTGCCTAAAGATGTTTCATAATTGAATATGCTATTAAGGATGCAAAATAGTTGAAAAATTAGTATTTCCTTATTTTTATCTTTGAAAGCTAAAATGTCTTAAGTTTAAACTTTTTCTTAAAAGCAAAGAAGCATAAGAAAAAGTCTTATATTCTAATTCATTGTGCTATTGATAATCATATTAATTGAAATCCTACAAAAATACTTCTATCACCAAGCAAATTTTTTTATGAGCAACAGATATCAGAGAATTGCAATCTAATACGAATTAGAATAGATTTCAATTTGTCTCTGTTCATAGTGAAAGATATACATAAATTTAAGGCTTTAAAAAACCATTTTACTCATACACCGACAAGTAAGCATTTCTTGTAAATAATTTTTACACATACATACGTATATATAATATATATATATATATATATATAGATATATATATATATATATATATATATATATATATATATATATGAATAACTTGATCACGAAGTATATAAAACGTGATGCTATGTATAAATAAAGGTTTTTGCCACGAACGAAAAAATTAAAATCATTTAGACTTTATCAAAGGCATGACATATAGTGCTACGCATGCCTATCATGAAAGTAACTTCTCCGCTCGCTACAGAACAAGTTTAAAAGAATTGAAGAATGATAATAGCTTACACATTACCAAGGCTGATAAATCCAATAGCTTAGTGGCTCTGGACAAAACTGACTTCATATCACGCATGCATAATTTACTAGAAGATGAGATAACTTACAAAAAACTTGCAAAAATTCCGTTGGAGCAAGTAATAAAAAAGTTTAACATCAATATCAAACAAATTCTTAAAGATAAAAAAGAACTTTTGTGTAAGTTAACTGTAGTGTCCCTCATTACCTTATTTATATGGCCTAGTCAAAACTCATAAGGAAAACAAACCTATGCACCCAATTATTAGTACTGTAGGAGTAATTGCTTATAAGCTATCTAAATATCATACTAAATTGTTATCCCCGCTACTAGGAACTGTATCTAATTCACACATCCGGAATTCTCTTGATCTTGTGGAAAAATTAAATAACATTGTACTAAACCCTAGCGATATTTTTGACAGTTTTGATGTATGTTCTTTGTTTACAAAAGTCCCTATTGACTCTGTGCTAGAATATTTAAGTAATGAACTTGTACTACATGAATTGCCATGTCCGTTAGTCACATTATTTCCTTGATTAAGTTATTTATTTGTGATTGCAGATTTATTTTTAATGGAGAATATTACCAACAAATATTTCGTATGGCCATGGGTAACCCTTCATCACCTCTCCTTTCAAACTTATATATGGAATTTTTTGAGAGACAACACCTCCTGAATATCACACTTGTCCCCTTAAAATGGTACCGATGTGTCGATGATATCTTAGTAATCTTACCTGTTGATATCGATGTAAATGATTTACTGTCTAAATTAAATAATTTAGTGCCATCCATAAAATTCACTGTTGAAATTGAAAATAACAATGTCATCCCTTTCCTAGATGTATTAATACATAGAGAATCTTTCCAATGCAAATTTAGTATTTATAGAAAACCCACAAATAATTGAACATATGTACATTTTTATTCTAGCCACCATCTTAATCTTAAAATTTCAATTTTTTCTTCTATGTTCCTACGCACTTTGCGTATCACGAGTCCACAATATCTTGACCAAGAAATAAAATACAGAAAAAAAGATAGGAAACAATCTCTGCTGCCCACCTCATTTAATTAATTTATGTTATCAAAAAGCTCACAAAAGGTTTTATAGTGTTGCTATTAATGAAAAATAAATGCCTAAAAATGTACTTAGCTTACCTTACTTTCGTGGATTTGAAACCATAAAATCAATACTTAAAATGTTTAATGTTAATGTAGTGTTCTCTTATAACAATACTATTAAAGATATGCTAATTAAGAATAGACCTGTAACAAATAGCATCATTTACAAAATTCCTTGTAAGGATTGCCCATCGTTTTACGTTGGTCAGTCAAGTAAAAAATTTTGTACGTAATAAGCAGCATATGTATTCAGTTAGAACAGCCCAGACTTCAAACGCACTGTTTATCCATGTGAGTGAAAAATCTCATTGTATTAATTGGTGCGATACCTCTGTAATTGCTAGATCTAATGATTATGTTTCAAGAAATTTACTAGAATCGGCAATTATACAAATCACTAATAAAAACAACCTAAATCTTAGTCCGGGAATGTACCATTTGGACTCATATATTTGTAAGATGTTTATAAAGGACCTTGAAATAAATGAACTACTAATATATTAATCCCACATGTACATAGTTATTTCTCTCTCTCTCTCTCTCTCTCTCTCTCTCTCTCTCTCTAATCAATACTCTCTCCATCATTTCTCTTGTCGATATATATATATATATATATATATATATATTTATATTTTTTTTCATCTTTTCATTAACAATAACTTTTTGGGGAAATTTGTGTAAATTTCATGATATTAAGTTGTATATGCTTCCATGTTTTTTTTCAAAATGTACTGTTTTCTGGAAGAATAACCTGTTTACCACGTGTGTACCCTCCAAGGTGTGGCTACCCTCAGGCGTTTCCTCGTTTCTGTAGAGTGAAATCGACCTTATTGCTAATCTTGTAGTGTCAGTTTGCTTATTAAGCCTTCTTTTGACAGTTTTCCTCTGTAAAATCAGTTTGCCTAAGTAAAGGGTTGGAACAAGACGGAAAGTACTCGGCTATCTCACTTTTTCATTTTTTCCTTCATGGCAAAAACCTTTATATATATATATATATATAATATATATATATATATATATATATATATATATATATATATATATATATATATATATATATTCATTCGAACTACAAAATGTCCTTTAATATCTAATTTGCTCTACTCTGAATTGATATATATTCATATGTGTAAAAGCCAAAGGGGAATTTGATTCTAATACGAAAAAAAAAACCGAGTTCGACAGTGATCTGTAAGGTCAGTAAATCGGTTATAAAAACTTATAGCCTCACTGTTTAGCCGAATGAGGTAATTGCTAAGTGTCATCCTGATTTCGTGCCTGTCCCTGGATGGCGGTTTCGATCCGACCCATGAGGGGACGGGAAATTACTTATCAACTAAAATTTTTTTTCCCCTTCGGTTTACATATATGAAAATGTATGGAATTCCGAGGAAGAGCGAATTAGATATTAAAGGACATTTGTAGCTCGAAAGATTTATATGAATCAAGGTGATGTTCTAATTATTCATATATATATATATATAATATATATATATATATATATATATATATATATATATTATATAGTATGTATAAAGATCAGAGGGCAGTGGAAACAGGATGGTACATAAAAACATCTTTATTAATGCCAACGTTTCAAGACAACAAGTCTCATTTTCAAGGCTGTAAATATAAGAACTGTTTAACACCAAATTTACATCAGGATAGATTCATCATTGCCTGAGGTTCCAACCTATATAGAAAGGAGACGAAGGGCGAATGAAATAAGGGCAGGTGAGAATCAAAGAAGACGGTTATGACAGGTAGAGAGGGGTGGAGGAAATTTGGCCTTCAACAATGGTTCTGTTTATGTGATAGTTAGCGATTGTAGAATAGATAGTGCTATCTCGGAAGAGGCCGTTGTTATGATTTTAAATTGATTGTATTCAATATTACTACCACATTTTTGGCATGCTCTTTTATGTTCGAAAATTTGGGATTACTTAATTTATTGTCCGTTCGATAGCTGATGCTTCTGTGAGAGTCGGCGCGTACCTTGAGGAGTTTTTGGGTGCAACCCACGTATGTTTCTCAAGAACACCGAGATCAATCGTACTTTATATCAACCCAGACGTCATAAGATCGCCTGAACGGTTTTTAGTATTAAATAAAGATCCAATCTTCAGAGGATTCTTTGGAATTGGATTAATTTTAACTGCTCCCACTCCTACAGGAATGTCACCGCCTGGAGAAGACTGCAAGAAGACTCGTAAAAAGCTCGCTTGGGTAGAGATTGTCTCAAATACTGGCAGTTGAACAACACTATCCCCAAGTTCATCAAATTTAAATTTTATCGTTCTTCACTTTACCATATTCAGCTATATACTGATACCACCAAGAAATTATTGGCCATGGAAATTAATGTCAAAGTGAAAACTATAACCAAATTGTCCAAAATGTATGATACCCTATACCAACCTATTGGTCGAACTCTTTCTATTATAGATTTAATAATTTTCAAAGACATTTTTAATAAACATATTCACACGTTTGTATCACTAACACAAAGAGTTCACGAGAAAAAAAAACTAAAAAAAACCTCCAGTAAAAATTCCGGTACTGTCTTTAATTTTTCCAAATATGTGCTCTTAAGCAGAGAAGAGTTTTTTCTATCTCTTGGTCTTGATTTCTGACTACCTAAGTATCGACCGTCATATTCCAGATGCTTTCTTTTGCAGGAATAATAATTCCACAGATTAAAAAATCTACCAATAAACACTAATGTAAATAAAGTTCAAATGGAGATTTCGCAGTTGGTAAAAAATACCCATCGGTCGTTAACAGCTTGTTGGACTCCTTTCTTCCAGACAAGTGGTTTGGAAATCTTGAAAAAATTGGCTACAAACAAAGATATTGTTATTGTTCGTCCAAACAAGGGAAAAGGTACAGTCATTCTGGATCGAGAAGACTAATATAAAGTTAATATTATCTTAAGCGATCCTGCCAAATTTCAATCACTTGGGATCCCTACTTTTAGCCCTATTTTCCAAATCGGGGATAAAATAAACCGTTTTTAAATAACTTGAAAAAAGAATAATACTATTTCTGATGAGGTTTATAGATTCCCTTTTTAGCACAGGTGGATTATTCAGTGTCTTATATGGCTTCCCCAAAACTCATAAAGAATGTGTTCCAATGAGGGCTATTCTGACAACCTACGACACCCCTAATTATAAAATGGCAAAATTTCTGGTTCCTCTTCTAGATCCTCTCACCAAAAGTGAATATACGTTGACGAACTCCTACACGTTCAAGAATGCCATTCTCCCTCAAGACTCAGGCCTAGTTATGGCCAGCCTCGATGTCGAGTCTCTATTCACAAATGTTCCTGTTCAAGAGATTATTGACATTGTTATCCGTAAACTGTTTCCGGATCTTATTACCCTCTTCCGCAATTTTAACTCAGATGATTTTAGAAGATTTATTGAACTTGTTGTGCTGGACATAGCCTTTATTTTTAATAACGCTGCTTTTAAACAAGTTGATGGTATGGCGATGGGATCCCCTCTGGGCCCAACGTTAACATATATTTTTGTGTCACTTCGAGGAGCAGCTGCTGGACAGCTGTCCTCTCAGTATTTACCACTTATTCTACAAAAGATATGTAGATGGTACTTTTACTTTGTTTAGATCTCGTTCTGATGCTTAAACTTCCCTTGATCTCGCTAATAGTAGACATCAAAATATGGAATTCAGTATTGAAGGTGTGCAGGATAATA
>NC_061107.1:43568104-43570604 GCF_015104395.2 Macrobrachium nipponense | reverse complement strand
AGGAGGTAAGTTAATGACGTCATAAATTACGTCATTATGTCTTCGAAAGACATTCCCCGAGTTTGCTGGCGATATCTTCAAGAAGTCGGTGTTACTCTTATGATTACCAGAATTATGCAACTTTCGCAATACAGAATGCAGTCAAAAATTAGGTAAGATACCCTGTGACGAAGTGTCATCTTTGGCAAGTACATTGAAAAATTTTATTCCGAAAAAACACCGGGACACCGGCTGTAGTTTGTGATACTTTCACAAAACTACAAAGAACATGTTAAAGAACTGAATAATATAACATATATTAATTCACCAAAACTTAAGAGAAATAACGAGTTACTAAACTTTATTTATTACCTTTCAGCAGGTGATCAAAGCTTGGAAGTTTCACCGTCTGTTGACTTTAACTTCTCCAACAGTAATGTATAGCATTTCAAAAAAACACTCAACTTGCCTTACAAGACGCTTTCACTATACACAAAGATAGGATTGTTGTTTCCACGACACACCCTTATTCCGCTCCCAGGCCGGTTATCCAAGGTAACTTTTAACCAAGCGGCCAGTGCTGAATTGGGCTAAGTCGCGTGCGCATATTATGAAAGAGGTAATGTGGCTTCTTGCGACATTCAGTGCATAGGTGAGTGCTTGGTCGTTTTCGGATTTAGCACAACTTAGCCCAATTCAGCACTTGTGTGTGTCTGTATTTATGTATGCATGCATTTGTATATGTATGCACGTATGTATGTATGTACGAATGTATGTATGTATGCGTTGAAAACTCGGTTACTCCTATTATTATTCTTAAAGGAATGTCGCTTTGAAAGTTTTTGTCTTTTGGTAAATACAATGACGAGGAAGCGACACAGCTGGAGAGAGAGAGAGAGAGAGAGAGAGAGAGAGAGAGAGAGAGAGAGAGAGAGAGAGAGAGAGGTCGGGGTGGGCGAGGAATAATAAACTAGATGGAAAGGAAACAAGGTAGAGATTTCAGATAGTAGAGAACGATGTGTATCCATGAAGGGAATCACCTCTCATGGCATCGTACGCATGAACGGCAGCTCATGCAATGTATCGTGAATAGGCGTATTATCGCGGTTGCGTGACCAGGTATGATCAGCTGGGAGAGAAGATTTTTCGCAGTAACTTACAAGTTTCTTGTGTTTGTTTGTCTTCCAGCTGAAGATAACAAATTTAGGATACTATGTACGTCGGTTTTCCGTAGATTTCTGAATGTCTTGAGAGAAATATATGCATTTATGTTTGAAATACATCCATTTCTAACCAGTATTACAAGAAATGACCAGAAACACTCTAACGTTTATCGTTAAACTGCTCTTGCTACTGTTCGCCAGGCACGATATTTCCCCTACGATGACACCTAGATTAAAATTTTGAAGTAAACTCTTATTCAATCTTTTGTACCTTGTTTACCTAATATGCCACTCTTTGTCAACATTATTCTTGCCAACAGTTTCTTATATCTTATCGTATCCCAGCGTTATGTTTGGGAGCTATAAATATGCACCACCTTAAGTGGGTTATTTAGTTACCTATGTGATGGGGCCAATTATTAAGCAAAAATTATATAATCATGATGATCATAACTATACTCTGTTTTTTTTTTTCATCTGTCCATCCACCTGTGGTGTTTGCGCATGGTAACACTGCGTCCGGGGCTTTAAATAATATCCTATTTCGAATATTAACGGTGTAAATCGCATACAGTGAATTCTTAAAACACTTTTCAGTTGAAAATGTACACCCAGATATCCATTTATTTAACTAAAACTTACACAGCGTAACTATTTAAAGCCCGGGACGCAATGTTACCATGGGAAAACACTACAGGCGGATGGACAGATGGAAAAAAACCGAGTATAGGCATCCATTATTCACAGCTTTTCTAAACCTGAAGAACTTTGATCTATTTAAAAAAAGAAATAAAATCCAATGTTGGGTGTTATGGCTGCCTTTTTTTAGTTCTTAATTCACCAATTCATATCAGTTCTTTACAAGCATTGCCAACTACGGTCTTTTTAAATTTATCAGCGACATATCGTATAATATTTTTTTCCTTTTGGCACTTATGATGAGGCATCCATGGCCCTGATCCTGTGATATCAAATACTAAAGAGCTTGTTTTCTCTTATTGGTTTAATATCGTTTTCACCCAAGAATCGCTTTGTCCTCTCCTACGTATAGTTAATGCAATTAACGGTAAATGTGAATTTGCTCATTGTGTGTGTGTGTGTGTGTGTGTGTGTGTGTGTGTGTATGGGCTAAAGACTGTTGTGCCTATCTCCTCAAAGGAGAAAAGCTTTCTTTTACAAAGAAAAAGTTCAGTGTCCTACTATGGCTTCCCATATAAGAAAAGATATATATATATATATATATATATATATATATATATATATATATATATATATATATATATATATATATATATATATATATATATATATATATATATATATATATATATATATGACCTGATATCGGTCATTTGTGG
>NC_061107.1:43545604-43560604 GCF_015104395.2 Macrobrachium nipponense | reverse complement strand
TATAGAAAGTTTTCTTGTTTTTCTATGCCTAGGAACGCCAATGTAGGGATGGTTGGCCAGTTAGAAAAAAGGGGTAGAGAAAATGTCCGTCCGTGGGATGGGGGGATGAGGAAAGATTTTCTATTAGGGTCATCAAATTTGCTCGTACCGAGATGGGTGGGAGTCGTGAGACAAGCAACTCAGTCTAGTTTGTAAGTGAGTTGCTGGGGGTCATCTCACCGGTCGCGTTTGTATTGTGCCGACGAGATTTACGCGTTTTTACGAAGAATTTCGAGTTCCTTTTGTTCCCATTATGGAGTGGTGAGTGTTAAACTATTGTTTATCAAAAAGGAGTGGGTTTTTGTTTAAATATTTCAGGGTTATGGGATTGGTTCAAGAGGTCAAAACAATTTTTTCTTTCCCCATAGTGAAGTGTTTTCTTTATTTGCACGTGTTTATAATAGACGTATGCATTCGTCTTTGTTTAAAACATAGGAGTGTATTTTTCTATGCATGGGAACTGTGCTTATATAAGCAGATTTGGCTTAGTGACACAGAGCGGCCACAATTTTAAGGGCTCAGCATATTTCTGCAGAGAGGCGCCTTGCATTGCGAGGGTGTACGGGCATCCCTTGGGAGGGTAGTTGCATGGGTACCACTAGCCTCACTCGAGAGATAGTGCAGGGGAGGGTATTGCGAGATGGGGGGATACTACTAGTGTATACCTCGGGCTGTTCTGCTGCTCGACTGAGGGGTTGTTCTCAGGGGGGGAGAAATTTTTTTGTCTCAGTGTGGGTGAACTTCCCCCTTTTCCTTTTTTTTTTTTTTTTCTTAGTGTTGGAGATGGATTTGGCCTTGACATTGGATGCTAAGATATCAGCTGATTGATTAGTTGATGAAGTGAAATGCCCGTAGAGTCTTTTTTTTTTAGAAAAGATATTTTTTCTCCTTGGATGAGAGAAAAGGAATAAGAGATTTTTCTTTTACGAAAATGAGGGGAAAAGTAGTTAACATGCACGGGATGTGTTATATGTTTCTTTATGCCTTGAAAGACACAAATATATGTCATGGTGTTGCATGCTGGAGAAATTGTATGTCATAAGATTCAGCAATACTGTTGTATGATATTTGAATTTCACCCTTTGCGAGAGAATTATTGCTTTGGAGAGTTATTATTATTGTTATTATTAATAATTATTATACTTGAGATGTGTCACGGGAGGTTTGCTTAAGTATAATTATCATTACGGGAGAATTGTTTTACGAGAGATTTGAGATATTTCATGGGAGATTATTTAATAATTATTACAGATAATTATTCAGGGAGAATTATTACAATGAATTAATGGGAGAAGTCTTGTGTTAATTATTTGTTCAGTTTTTGTAACTTTGGAAGATATTTCAGTGATTCACGGGGATGAGTTTTGCTGAATCTTAATGAATCTGGCTGAATCATGGTGAATTGTGTGAGTTTTGCTGAATTTTGTGCTGAATTTTTGGAGAATGGACAAGCATTAACTTTGGTGTTCATTTTGTACTGATACTGATGATTTTGATGATAGCATTTTTTTTGGTGATTTTTGTGATAATGATATTTCTGATACTGATTTTTTATATACTAATACGTGGTGTTTTAATGCTGTCAAGGGAGGTGAAAAAATCTTTTGTGGATTATGGGAAGAACTAACAACACATTGTTTTTAGTTTTTTTTTTTTCTTTTTTTTATGTGTTCAGCAGATAATTGTTTGACATCTAGTGAGTTACGGGAGATAGTTAATGGTGCCGTTGATTTTTCTTTTCTCCTTTTTTGGAAGTTAGCCATCGCTGACACAAGTTTTTTTTTTACCATGGGTGAATTTGAATTTGTTTTTTCTCTCCAGTTAGTGTGAATATTATCTCAGTTCATGACTTAGAGTCATTTAAGAGAACGTGTTCGTGTTTTAGCTATTTGATGCTATAGAGTAATATATGGGAGAATTTCTTGCATGTTTTGAATGCATACGTAATGGCACTACATTTTTTCTCTGGATATTTGTGTTCCAGAAATTGTGAGTTTTCTTGCATAATACCCTTGTTGTATTTGTGACAACTTTGTGAGAGATAGGAAACTTGGTTAAGTTTTCTAGTGGCTTATGTCGTAGTGCATATGGGGAAGTCTTTGCTTAGACACTGTGAATTTGGAGTTCTGTTATAATGACTTGTGGCACATTGGTGGTTTTTTCTAGAATTTTCTAGACAGTTTTATTTGCCGAGTTTTTGCCCTTTTTTAGCAGTTATGCTAAATGGAGTGAGTTTTTATAGTTTTTACTATAACATTGAGTTATTCTCTGGAGAATTGGAGTTATAATTGAGTTATAATTGAGTTATAATTGAGATATATTATATTTGGAGAGATAATTGGAGGTATATATTATTTTGGAGTTATATTTGAGATATAATATATGGGAGATATATATTTTTGGCCATTTTTGATATTTGCCAATGTGGTATGAGCTATGTTTAGTTCAATTATTTTGCAGCCATCTTTGTTGCAAATGGAGACACATATTTGGAGATTATGGGGCAATATTTGGGAGTGTGTGAGTTAGATGCCTTGAGTGCACATTTTTTGGAGATATATTATTTGGAGCCTTGTTTTGTTCCACATGGAGTTATTGTGGAAATAGAGGTAAATATTTTGTATTTGCCGAAATAGAGGTGATTATTCTCTATTCCTGGAGTGGTGTCTTTTTTTCTACTGACATGTGGCTTTGGAGAAATAAGAGAATGATATAAGGGGGTTGGTTATTAACCAAATGGAGGAAATATTTTATAACCGGAGTGGTGTTATTATTGATATGATGTCTCATAATGGAGTTGGAATTAATCTTGGGCGGGTGACCTTTTTTTGTGGTTATGGAGTTTTTTTTCGAGTCAAGAAGAGAAGATTTCTGAGGTTCTCTTTTTTTTTTTGATTTCGTGTCTATTTAGAGAGAAGTGGCATTACTGCATTACGAGTTATTTGGAGATGTGTGTGCATTTTTCATGTTCACAAGTGTGTTATTCTTGGAGAAATATAATTTGGGAAAAGTCATGTTGAGAGAATAAGTCTTCGAGACAAATTTTTGAACACATTAGTCATATCCTGGAGTTAATTCTGTGAAATGTGTCAGTTAGACCTTTTTTTTTCTTGAGAATCATGAGTTTCCAAACTTACGTGTCTGACTAGACAATTTTTGTGCTGTTGTTTGAACATGCGTCCGCAGGCGATTTTTCTGCTGACAAGCGATGTGATGAGCGTGTGCTGATTCTTTTCCTCTGATGGTGATAGATCAGAATTTTTGCAATATCTGGGAAATGTTAGCTATAGCATTTCACGAAAGCGCATGTATGAGAGTTTGCTTTCTGGCAAATTCCATAACTTTACATGGAGCATTTCTTGGGGAAAACGCGGGAGTTATGCATATTATACATGTATTGATGATTTTTGTGATTGGGGAAATCTACTTGTGATTATTTTTTTTTATTATTATTTTTCTTCCTTTTCCTATGAGAGATATGATTTGGGGATTGAGCTTAAATAACATTTCTTTTTTGGACGGGAGATTTGATTTTACCGGGAGGTGTAATTTTTCGAGGGTTGCTATTTACGTAAATGGGAGTTTGACATTAAGTCTCATTGTGATTAATTATTGAGCAGTAAAGGGGTTTTTGCTGTTAAAAGTTGGAGATTTTTACTGATTTTGTGGGTTGTTTAAATATCAACTAGAGAGAATTTTTTGGGTCTGGGTGTTACGTGATTCTTTTCTTTCTTGGGCTTGTTACGAATTTTTTTCTTTTTTTTTCTTGTGAGCACATTCGAGTTCGAAATGTGAGTGCAGAATTCCGTGGAGTTGCTGTGATTTCTGAGTTGTGTGTGTGCCTGATGTGCGAGTTTGGAGAATTGAATTGGAGAACTTGATGTGTTTTTTTCTTAGAGAGTTGTGATAATGACTTATCATTTTAGTAGTCATATTTAAGGGAGTTAATTGGGAGACGTTCAGTTAGTATTTCTGACCTTTTTGAGATCGTTGTTTGATAGAAGTAGTATGTTTGGGTTAATTTCTTAGATTGACAAAGACCTGACTGACTACTAACGCCCAAAAGTTCCCGACGCCAGCAAGACGTCCACCAGCCGTGAAGAGAGGTTGCTGCCATGTTGTCCATGGTGATTACAAGTATTTTTCCACGTGGTGTTTCGAGAGAATTCTACAGCGTGTTTTTTTTGGGATCTACAAGAAGCCGTGAGAGTCTTCTACGATGAGGGAGGCATTCCGTCTTCCTACAGTTGCTACAGCCTGCTATAGCCTGTTGCTGTCTGTGCAGCTACTTGCAGACAAGCGAAGAGGGATATTCAAGAATCCTAATGCAGAAAATATGGGAGAAAATGCGTCTTGGGTTATTGGGAGATTAAAGCGTGATAAGACTTTATTTTATAATGCCAGAGACGTGCAGTTTTACTTGTTTTGTTTTAAGCCGGCCAATGTTTTTATATATTATAAGCATTCTGCTAGGCGGGAGCTAGCATATAGGTGCGAGGCCGAGCAATCTGTAAGACATAGGGTTTTGATTAATTATATATTGTTCGTGCATTCTCTGTAACCTGTGGAATGTGGAGGACAGGGCGAGTAACGACCTGAGGGTAGCTGATCAATGAGTTGCTAGGGGATGGCGTGAGATAAAAGTGCTTAGTTCGTCGAGTCAATGTACGACAGTTTATGAACTCTTCCCAAAGTGCCTTTGAGAAACTAGATGCAACTAGAAACCGTGAGGCGCTAGCGAACTGTGTGTTCGTATGTGCGTGTGCACCTCTTTCTGGTTAAAAGCGTTCATACCCAAGCCTATGAGAGGGATTTTGACAGAGGGCTTCGAGTCATAGCAAAGATGCCGTGGCATTCGCCGGGGGAGTTTTTTTGACATAGTGTTTTAGTGTCCGGTTGGATGGTAAGTGTTACCTTTACTTTAGCCAAAGGGGTGGCTTGTTGATATCTTGTAAGATGTTCCATTTTATTAACTTTGTCTTTAAACTTGTGTGTGTACTCACCAGAATGTGTTCTGTATCTTTGGCAGATGGTTCTGGATTTCTGTGGGACAGAGTTCCCAGGGAAAGGTGTGACCTTTTGGGTGACTTGACAATGAGTTGTTTTAAGTTAGTCTGTAAGACTGGATTACTTTAGTTAACCGAACTTAGTTGTTATTGTAAATAAACGTTATGTTATGATGCAATCTCTCATTTTCATTACCTGTTAGAATGGAGAGAAGAGGTGGAGAGAGAGAGAGAGAGAGAGAGAGAGAGAGAGAGAGAGATGTGGGGTGATTGTTTAGAATAGAGAGAGAGAGAGAGCCTGTTTATGAAATGGGTGTGGAGGTCTGCCTTCCGTTTCGTGTCCACGCTTACCGTATGAATACATGGCGGTTTTCCCGCCCAATATATATATATATATATATATATATATATATATATATATATATATATATATTATTGTTAATAATATGCTTAATTTTCATTCGTGGCCTGTAAAGTCAATTTCATTCAGTTACTTTCAATTTAATTTTTTTATTGCCCCCCCAAAAAAAGACTGGTTAAGGTTTTTCTCGCTCCCACCGAAGGTTGTTATTATTTAAGTGGTACCTCGCCCATGAGAGTTGTTTTTTTTCTCTTTTCATGTATTTATTCGGCCGGATGCTTGTTTGGTGATTTGCGGGTCGTTGCCTCACTTTTGGTGGGGACCGTTGGCTGAGGATGAAAAGGAGTATGCTTTCGGCTCCTTATCTTGGAGGTTTCCTGACCTGATCCCTGCAGGACGTTTTGAAAATTTTGAGATCCTCTTGGCCTTGCTACGTTTGAGGACCCCCCCTTTTCACCTGTATTACGGAGGGCGTTGATGGTGTTCCGCCTCCAAATTACTGAACTCGCTGTGGAAGCTGCAACCTTGTTATTTAAGAAATGTCTCCTGTGCTCTGATCGGGCGCCCTTCCTGTGTGCTGTAGAAGGTACTACATCTATGTCCCGCACCTCTGGACCTGCCTGCTGCCCTTTGGAAAGCATCTTGTCTTGTCCCAGTCCAACTTTCGTCCTGAAACCTCCGGAGTCGTGAAAAGGCCTGAATCTGTTCAGCTACCTGGTAAGGATATAAACTGAATATCTTCTTTATTGGTGTTACTGACGCGGCTCAGTGTATCCTCCGGCTGCCGACCCCCTTCGTGATTCCGGAGCGTTGATAGACAGCCGTGTCTGCATTCAGTAGTGGTGTCATCGCCCATATAGTGTCTGCTTGTAACCACCTATGATGTTAGATCGAGTGATCCGTGTAAAGTTACTTGTAATTATGTATGTAAATATTTTTGGGGTAATTGTATGATCTAGGATTAAGGTTCTTTCCCTCTTTCATTATCTTCTCCAAAAGAATATTTTCGGGGCTTTCTAGAAATAGGCTGTTTTCCTTCCTCCTCCTAATCACTGTCTCTTATTCTATCGTGTGAATGAGGATATTTTTAGGTAAAATATTTTGTAAACCCTAATCAGTTTTTTTTTCATGTGGGTTTAATTTAAGATTTATTTATAATAAATGCTAAAGTTTTAGTTTATATTTTCGTTAATCCTCTTTGAGTGTTATTTGGTGTTTTTCACTGTCTGGAGATCTTGCCCCTTGGCTTTAAATTCTAACCTTTGTGGCACTGATCGTTAAGAGAAAAGAGCCTGTTCTTACCACTTATACTTTTAAATAGTTGTGAGTAATTTCATAACATATTTGGCGACCTTTAGCCAGGATCATCCGACAGTGTAATTCACGAGTGCATTCATAGAGGTGTTTAGGTCAGTGGATGGGCTTAGGTAGATTATTTTCAGTTCCACCCCACTTAGTATATAATTATGCATTATTTTGATGAGGAAGAGAACACTGCTGCCCAGTTTTTGGCAGACCCTGATTGGGAGAGGAATCTCTTTGATCTAAAACGAGATCAGTTATAGATATCAGGTGAATTTCTAGGTTTGAGTGTGTCTTCAGAGGTTAGGAAAGGTCTGCTCTTATTTGAGGTAATTAAATCTGGTAAGTTGTTTAAAGAAACCTTAGGTATCATCAGTGATGAGGAAATAGGGAATAGTAATAAAAATGGTGAAAATAAGGTGGTAGGTGCCAGAGATGTTGAGGAAGAAGACAATGTTAGTAATAAAAATGAGGAAATAGGCAGTAGAAATGATGATATAATTGATGGTCAGGTAAGCCAACTGAAATTGGATATTTTAAAGGAGCAATCCAGGATTAAAGAGTTGGATTTTAAAGCACTTCAGCTACAGGCTGAAGAAAGGGTGAAGGAAAGGGATCATGAAATCCAATTGTTAAAATTGCAGATGTCGGCCGATAATGGTAATAATCGTAGTGATAATGACAGATTTAACCTGTTAAGCGCCCTTAAACTTGTTCCCCAGTTTAATGAAGAAGACGTTTCCGAATTCTTCATTTCTTTGAAAGAATTGCTAAGAAAGTTGAATTGGCCTCGGGACATGTGGACCACTTTGATCCAGTGTCGCTTAAAAGGTAAGTCGCAGCGTGTGTACAATACACTTAATGAGGGATTGTCATCTGATTATGACTCTGTGAAAGCGATAATCCTGAAAGCTTACGATCTCGTTCTGGAGGCATACAGACAAAAATTTAGGAACTTTAAAAAGAGTCCGGATATGACTTTCGTGGAATTCGCCCGAAAGAAAGAACAGTTCATGGACGACTGGTTAAAGTTCTAAGGAGGTTGACTCGTTTGAAAAGTTTAGGGAGTTAATTTTGACCGAAGAATTTAAGAGGTCTGTGCAAGAGAGCTAAAGATTCATTTGGAGAGTTAAAGATTGATTCTTTACAGGAGGTGTGGCAATTGCCTCTGATGAGTACCTCCCTTGCACACAGCAAGACCCGGTAAGGAAAGAAGTATGTCTAAAAGTTCTCTCCTCGTAATGGAAATAGTTGGCGGGAGGGAAAACCGTATCAGAAAAGTCTACTGATTTTGATAAAAATGCAAGTGGGTGAACCGTAATGTAGATAGTAAGTAAAAACGGTAGTGTAGTATCGCGTAGTTACGTGAATAGTAGTATGTCTGGTGGTGGTAGTGGACGCGAGAATCTCACGAGTCTGGGTTAAGCTGTTATGGTGTATAGAAGGGTCATATTAAAAGCGAATTGCTTTGCTAGGAAAAATTACCTAGAAAGGAATACGGAATCCGTTAATGTTGTTTCTGCGGAGACATCTCCAAAGAAAGAGGTATCGAATGAGAACAAGTGACTAAAATTTGCTAAATACATATGGAATGGGACTATTTTCACTGATGTTGACAAACGAATAGAACGTAGTGTTAAGATTCTTCGTGATACTGGTGCAGGTCAATCTTTAATTTTAAAAACGTCTGTACCTAATGGCTTTGAATTTTCAAATAATGATTTTGTAATTCTGGGTGGATTTCCTAACACGATTGCTTCTTATCCTCTCAAAACAATGTATCTAGAAACTGAGTATTACGAGGGTACGGTAAAACTAGCAGTGGTCGACAGTTTACCTGTTCCCGGTATTGACATGTTATTTGCTAATGATTTGGTGTTACATGACGAGGCAAATTATTTCCCAATTTTGACTGTTACGGAGATAGAGGATGATGCGTATGTTTTCGATGTTTCTCTGTGGAAACCTACCTCTGTTATTACTCGTTCTCGTGCTCGAGAGATTTATCTCGATAATGTTAATTTAGACTTTGATGAAATGAATGGACAGGCGACTGACACAGTGACGAGTAGTTGTAATAGTAGTAGAGATATTTTGTTTAATGATATTGACTGGGATGTCGAGGCTTTAAAAGAAGCCCAAGAAAATGAGTTTTCTAATTTTGATGATTTTGATGTTGATGATTTATCAAAACCTGTTTTTCTTAAACAAGAAGGTTTGGTGTATAGAGTGAGTAGGTCAGTTAATGCGCCTGCTGACCAGGTTGAAGTTTTAAGGCAATTAGTAATTCCAGAACGATACCGTTCTAAGTTATTATTTTTAGCACATGAGAATAACCTTTCAGGGCATTTCGGGGTCAGGAAAACTTTTCAGAAACTCGCTGAACACTTTTTCTGGCCTGGAATGCGTCGTGATGTAAAGCGACATGTATTATCTTGCAAGGTTTGTCAACTCGTGGGAAGCCGAATCAGAAAATTCCAAAAGCTCCTTTAATTCCTATTCCGTCAGTGGGGAACCTTTCAGGGAAAGTGATTATTGATGTTGTTGGTCCTTTACCGCGGACGCGCGGGGACATGAATATATTTTGACAAGGTGATAGGATGTCACGTTTTTCCTCCCTGAGGCGGTCCCGCTGCGGAGTATTAGAGGGGAGAAAATTGTCAAGGCGCTGGTTGGCTTCTTTACGAGGTTTGGTATTCCAAAGATTATTCAAAGTGACTGTGGTACGAACTTTACAAGTAGGTACTTTAAGCGAAAAATGAATGAGTTAGGGATTGATCATGTTACTTCCTGCCCTTATCACCCTGAAAGTCAGGGCCAAGTGGAGAGATTCCACCAAACCCTGAAATCTGTCTTTTAAATTTAAAAATTTTGTTTGGAAACAGGTTGTGAATGGGATAAAGAGATCCCTTATGCTTTATTTGCAATCAGGTCAACGCCTAATGAGACTTTGGGTTTCTCTCCCTCTCAGCTTATATTTGGACATTGTGTTCGTGGTCCATTGGAGGGAGAAACCCCAGAAATGAATATTTTGGATTATGTATCTAACTTACAGGAGAAATTGCGTAGAGCTTGGACCTTTGCCCGGGACATTTAACAAAAGGCTCAAGCTACTATGAAAACAAATATGATGTTGGAACCCAAATAGACATTTGATCCCAGGAGACAAAGTCTTGGTATTGCTTCCCATGCCTGGAAATCCACTCAAGGCAAAATTCTCAGGTCCGTGGAAGGTACTCAAGAAATTAAATAATGTTAATTACCTGATTGAGACTCCTGAAAGACGTCGAAAAACCCAAATTTGTCACATAAATATGTTAAAGCCTTTTGTCAGTAGAGAAGTAGAGGTAGACGTAGAACCAGTGTCACTGGTAGAGGTAGAAGTAGATCCTATGGTAGACATTAAATTATCTGTGGGACCTGATGGTCTGTCTAATAATTCAAGTATTCTCAATAATCTTGATGTTAAATTTCAGCACCTGGATAAGGACAAAGTAACGTCTTTAACAATGTTAATTAATGATTATAAAGATTTATTTCAGGATTCACCAGGACGCACTAATATTTTAGAACACGATGTTGATGTAGGGGAGGCACGACCTATTAAACAAAGTCCGTATAGGTTAAACCCCATCAAAAGGGACATCGTTAAAGACGAAGTGAAGTATATGCTGGACCACGATCTCGTAGAGCCCAGTTGTAGCCCCTGGAGCTCTCCGGTAGTCTTGGTTAAAAAGGAGGGTGGCGAGCATAGACTCTGCTTTGATTATCGCAAGCTTAACTCTATTACGAAGACGGACTCCTTCCCTTTGCTTCGGGGGGAAGATTGTATCGACCGTGTGGGATCTGCTAAATATATTAGCAAATTTGATTTGTTGAAAGGCTACTGGCAGGTCGGTCTTTCACCCAAGGCAAGGAAAGTTTCTGCATTTGTGACAGGCGACGGTCTGTATGAATGCAAGGTTATGCCATTCGGTATGAAAAATGCAGCTGCCACCTTTCAAAGACTCATGAATTTCATTACTTGTGATTTAGAAGGATGTGTAGTATACATTGATGACTTAATCATTTACAGCGACGATTGGGAGACACATCTAAAGAGAATTAGAGCTCTATTTGAGGTTCTAAGAAAGGCTGGTTTGGTAGTTAACTTAAGGAAGAGTGATTTTGCTAAGGCCAAGGTAGTTTATCTTGGGCACGAGATAGGCCTGGGTAAAGTCGTTCCTAAGAAAGCGAATGTGGAGGCTATTTCAAACTTTCCTGCACCTCAAAATAGGAGAGGTGTAAGACGTTTTCTGGCATGGTAGGTTACTACCGCAAGTTTGTGAAAAACTTTTCCGATATTGCTCATCCATTAACTAATCTTTTGAAGAAAGATGTAAAATTTATTTGGGATGACCAGTGTCAGGAATCGTTTGAGAAATTGAAAGCTTCTTTAATAACTTTTCCATTATTACGTTCCCCGGACTTTTCTCTCCCTTTTTGTTTAGCGACAGATGCCAGTGATGTAGGTTTAGGTGCTGTTCTTCTTCAAAGACTTCCCGATGGAACGACTCATCCTGTGGCGTACTTCTCTAAGAAGTTGTTACCAGCAGAGAGGAGGTATTCGACCGTGGAGAAGGAAGCGTTGTGTTTAGTAAAAGCCCTCCTCCACTTTGAAGTGTACCTGTTGTCCTCTCCGGCTCAAGTAATTGTGTTAATGGATCATAATCCGCTTATTTTCATAAATAAGTTCAAGAACAAGAATCAGCGCATCTTACGTTGGAGTCTTATCCTGCAGGAGTATAACCTTAATATCGAACACATCTCTGGCAAAAGTAATGTTGTCTCTGATACTTTATCGAGAGCCTTCGAGAAGGTTTAATTTGTATAGAAGTAGTTAACGTTTCAAGAATGGTTCAATATTAACCATTTTTCTTATTTTTCAGGTCCAATATTTACATTGCTTTTACTTCTTCTTTTTTCCTCTCTTTTTAGAGTAGTGAACTTTATATATAAAGTTTTTATTATTTTAATTCAAATAGATTTTGTTAAAGTTTGTTTTTGAAAATTAAGTTAATTCTTTCATTGAAAAAAAATAATAAATTATTTTTTTTCCTTTTGGTGGGGAGCTGTAATAATATGCTTAATTTTCATTCGTGGCCTGTAGTCAATTTCATTCAGTTACTTTCAATTTAATTTTTTTATTGCCCCCCAAAAAAAAGACTGGTTAAGGTTTTTCTCGCTCCCACCGAAGGTTGTTATTATTTAAGTGGTACCTCGCCAATGAGAGTTGTTTTTTTTCTCTTTTCATGTATTTATTCAGCCGGATGCTTGTTTGGTGATTTGCGGGTCGTTGCCTCACTTTTGGTGGGGATCGTTGGCTGAGGATGAAAAGGAGTATGCTTTCGGCTCCTTATCTTGGAGGTTTCCTGACTTGATCCCTGCAGGACGTTTTGAAAATTTTGAGATCCTCTTGGCCTTGCTACGTTTGAGGACCCCCCCTTTTCACCTGTATTACGGAGGGCGTTGATGGTGTTCCGCCTCCAAATTACTGAACTCGCTGTGGAAGCTGCAACCTTGTTGTTTAGGAAATGTCTCCTGTGCTCTGATCGGGCGCCCTTCCTGTGTGCTGTAGAAGGTACTACATCTATGTCCCGCACCTCTGGACCTACCTGCTGCCCTTTGGAAAGCATCTTGTCTTGTCCCAGTCCAACTTTCGTCCTGAAACCTCCGGAGTCGTGAAAAGGCCTGAATCTGTTCAGCTACCTGGTAAGGATATAAACTGAATATCTTCTTTATTGGTGTTACTGACGCGGCTCAGTGTATCCTCCGGCTGCCGACCTCCTTCGTGATTCCGGAGCGTTGATAGACAGCCGTGTCTGCATTGTAGTGGTGTCATCGCCCATATAGTGTCTGCTTGTAACCACCTATGATGTTAGATCGAGTGATCCGTGTAAAGTTACTTGTAATTATGTATGTAAATATTTTTGGGGTAATTGTATGATCTAGGATTAAGGTTCTTTCCCTCTTTCATTATCTTCTCCAAAGAATATTTTCGGGGCTTTCTCAGAAATAGGCTGTTTCCTTCCTCCTCCTAATCACTCTCTTATCTATCGTGTGAATGAGGATATTTTTAGGTAAAATATTTTGTAAACCCTAATCAGTTTTTTTTTCATGTGGGTTTAATTTAAGATTTATTTATAATAAATGCTAAAGTTTTAGTTTATATTTTCGTTAATCCTCTTTGAGTGTTATTTGGTGTTTTTCACTGTCTGGAGATCTTGCCCCTTGGCTTTAAATTCTAACCTTTGTGGCACTGATCGTTAAGAGAAAAGAGCCTGTTCTGCCACTTATACTTTTAAATAGTTGTGAGTAATGTTCATAACATTATATTTATATGTATATAATATATATATATATATACTATTATATATATATATATATTTATATATATATATTATATTTATATATATAATATACATACATATACTATATATATATATTATATATATATATATATATATATATATAATATATATATATATATATATATATATATACACAACGAGGGCTACCCTTCCCATTTATTCCTTTAAAAAAATTTACCGCAAAATTGGTTTCCTTTATTCTTTTCAAAAAGAAGTAGAATAAATTTTAATCTCACGGCTGACGGACGAGTAGGTCGTGGAAAACATTGCTTTTACTAAATCTCAAATTATGGTTCCCTGGACATTGTTAATCATTTTTCTCGACCCCGTGACTACCTAGAAACCTCTCTTCCAGGTACGAAGCCGTATGAAACAGACACCAGATGCACCGGTGATGGGGATTAGCCCAAAGAGAGAGTTTGAAGGCCCCTATAGTAACCAGTTGCCCTGTCAGGCGGCCGACCAGATAATTGTGAGGGAGTCATGGAATCGCGCAAAAAACCCATGTGATCGCCATGGAAAATGGGGTGCTAAGAGCATGGAAAGAGCTGCTTGACCCGAACTAATAGAGCGATGCTGTGGCTGTAGTTCCAGCACATTGTCGCTTGACTCCCGCTCCATCTGAGCCAAATCCCCATACACATGGTTGCTTTTCTTAGCCCAGTATTCTTCTAGTGCTAAATCCCTTAAATTCCTTCCCTCCACCTTCGTACAACGGCGAGGACCCCATCTCTCCGACTGAAGGTAAAGTACTCAGATTATCTTTCACTGATTTATATAAATTTTCTAAGCGCAATTCTCCATATAGACCTGACTTCATTATTGAAATCCATTAATTTGAATTTGCAAGCGTTTGCCGGTGTTTCAAATTGAGAGATATTGGAGCATTTCGTGCACCACTCGATTTTTCTTTGATTGTCTCAATTTTCCGCCAAGTAACCGATGATTTCTCAATTGCAGACGGAGTTACTTGCTGTGGAATTCCCCATTCCTATTTTGCTTGGATACCGTAGTCCTAACCACTGCAATTTACTCTGTAGATTAACTCGGCCTATTTAGTTGTCATTTTGCTATCTTAATTTAGCTCTCCTGCAGGACTCTCTTTACTTGTCTAATTTATTCCCCATTAGTCTGCTTTTATGTCAATGTAAATACATGTGAACCTAAGGGTTTTATCAGGAACATTCCCTCTTGAGTAAGGCCTTCAGCTCATCTCTTTTCATCTTATGTTCTACCTAATCCTTTAATTTTAGTCAGCTATGTAAATTTTCATGGTAATTCATTCCTTCCCAGTTAGGACGTCAAGTTGCTACCTCAGCAAGGATAAAAAGTTTGTGGGCTAATTAGAGTGTGCATATATATACACATAACACACACACACACACAGATATATATATATATATATATATATATATATATATATATATATATATATATATATATATATATATATATATATATATATATATCTGTGTGTGTGTATGTGAGTGTGTGTGCGTGTGAGTGTGTGTGTGTGTGTGTGTATTCGAAACCTTAAATATTAAGAGATGCTTCCGCATAACAATTATCATTAAATCTCATACAAGTGTATGAAAATAATATGCTAATACACTTTCATTAAAAAGTTTTAGAAATATCTACGGCAATGCTAATATAATATCCCGAAACCATTCAGCAAAGAATAACACAGCTGATCGTTTTAGTTTTGATTCCTCAAAAAATATCTGCATTAATAAATATCTTGGAGGACATTGCATAAACTTAGTGTCCTCCCACAAGCCTTCCCCAACCTCTCTCTCTCTTTCTCTGTCTCTCAATCTGAGACACACGTGGTACATAAATTTTAGAAGAGGACAGAATTATTAGCTTAACAAAGAGTCTA
>NC_061107.1:43517570-43540104 GCF_015104395.2 Macrobrachium nipponense | reverse complement strand
TACACACACACACACACACACACACACACACACATATATATATATATATATATATATATATATATATATATATATATATATATATATATATATTTATATATATGTAATTGTTTTTCCTTTATACTCGAACTAATAAAAATAAAAGAGTATAACTGTGAATACCGATAAAACCGAGACAGAGAAAACTGAAAAGGGCGATAACGAATTAAGCGATCGTAGGTGCCTGAACCGACCGTCTGGCGCCCATAGAAATAGGTTGTGTTTCTCGTATGTATGAAATATCTGGTCAGCACTTTTAGTGAATCCATCGCTAAAGGTCAGATGTTCATCGAAAACGGTCTGAGGGCCTTCCCAATGCAGGTGGTCTACTGACGCTTTGGTGACGTTAAAGCCTATAACGAACATTCGAACTAGAAGTAAAGAGGAAGTGAACCTTAACATTAACGGAAAAGAAGCCTTCTGAATGACACAAAGAAAATTATAATGATGATGGCCACAATTCGTACTTTCAGAGAGAACCTATTTATATGGCGACTCTTGAAAGTAGAGCACTGAAGGCAGAAAGTGAGATTTTGTTGGGATTTAACGGTAACAAAGACCTTATAGTGTAGCAGATATAATCATTATCTCACTAAAATACTTCTGTTAAAGATGCGAGCATGAAATATAGTACATATATATCTTCTCCATGGGCCGTGTTCTGAAAATTATTGGGTGCCCAATTAAAATTCCAAAATGGCTGCCGTTTTTGGAAATGGCCGCCATGGGACTCATGTGCCTCTGGTCATGTTTTTATGCATTTGTTTTAGTCATACACATTTTAGGCTGAGTCACCAAGCAAAAGTAAAATGTATTTATGTTAAAGATTTCATATAGCATATAAAGAAATATGGCATCCAATATGGCAGCCAAAAGCCTTAAATAATTGCGTCTCAGGATTCAGTCTTCCTGTCCATTATATTATAGTTTGCAAGTCAATATAAAATTTAGGTGGTGGTTATATCTTTAGTTGTAGTTTAAAAGAGTAAATGTCAGCGCACAACTAGGGCACACTGGTGGCTTCACTGCTGTGTAACTCAACATGGGTTTCAGAGTCAGCTAATCTTGTGTTACTTAGTACCTAGCTTTGCTTTAACGTATTTAGTGTTCTTAATGTCCCAAATGCATATAATGCCCCATATAAAGTAGTTGGTAGAATATATATATATATATATATATCTATATATATATATATATATATATATATATATATATATATATATATATGTATGTATATATATATCTATATCTATATAGTATATATATACATATATATAATATATAATATATATATACATACATATATATAATCGGTAAATCGTGATAGAGAGCCGTGCCTGAATTAACAGGAAGCGCCAGCATGGGAGGGCCGAGACAAGAATTAGTGGGGCTCTACATGACTTGTTCATGTGCTTACCTGGATGGTGTAAATAGCACTGGATGAATGATCGGGCTAGGTGTAGGTTGACAAAACCTAGTTGTATCCTTACATCAATGTGTATATCAGATTAAGAGTGTAAAAGGTTAGCCTCTCGACCTTAGTCACGAGCTTATTATAGGCAAGTGTAAATCTAATCACGGCAAAAGGAAGACCGACTGGAGCAAATGTTGTCTTTGCCAGGAAAACGAGAAAAATGATGGGTACATAATGATTTCAACCAATGTGTCGTTGTTCCAGGAGTTGGTGAGATGCCTTTTATCTTTGACCCAGCAAGGTGGAATGAAGACAGTGGCATAGAGGCAACAGTGCAACCAAATATGGCTGTAGGCTTATCATTAATAATGCAAAACTTGATCGTGCAAGAAAGCGAAGATCTACTGTTGAAGGTAGTGAACCACAGAAAAAGCATGCTAAATAGCAACGAATGAACCATGACAATGATACGTATTTTTGTGTGAAAATGTAGTGGCACCTGTATCATATTTCCAATAAGTAATGACCATGAATTTCAAGAGAGGACTACATGAGTGCGCTTGCACACTTAATGATGGTAAATTATTGGCAAAACTAGGTGCAGGTGATGCAATTGCACAAGAGCTGAAATACCATCTTGTATGTCTCACTGATATTTACAATAGGGAGAGGTTCCATTTTAGAAATCTTGTGAAAGAACAACGCGTAGTTGCAAATGTGAGGTGCAATCATAATGTGAGGTGTAACTATAATGTTGCAAATGATGTCTCGTATACATTTGAATGAGAATATACATATACACATACACACACACATATATCCATCTATCTGTCTATCTATCTATCTATCTATCTATATATATATATAGATATATATATGATATATATATATATATATATATATATATATATATATGACTGGTAAAAATGTTTTGTTACAACAGAATTCCATCTAATAAAAGGAGCCAATAAAAACACCAAAATATAGAGAAAAAGTGCTATATTTCAGAGACTGCTGTCTCTCTCTTCAGGTATATAAATGAGAAAAGTTTACAGAAAAGGTGGCATTTATACCAAGAGATTCATCCACAAGTAAGCCAATTTAGGTCACCCCTGCTGATAATCTTCATTTAATATTCTTAAGCGATGGTTGAATGAAAATCTTGTCGATCACATCTGAATCCCATGCTCCTTTTGAGATGTTCATTACCTGCCTCTCTTTTATGAAGACCGATTCCATCATTTGACTCTTGTACCAGCAGTAGCTGCTATAAATTATATGTGACAAATTCCAGTTTATTCTATGGTTATGTTCTTTTATATGGTTAAAAACAGCTGAGTTCTGTTGTCCATACCTAACTAACCGTTTGTGTTGTATTAATCTCTGGGGAAGTGATTTTCCTGTAAAGCCGATGTAAGATTGGTCACAGTCCTAGTATGGGATTTTATAAACCCCTGTTTCCTTGGGGAATGTGTTTTGTTAGACGTTAATCAGGGATTTGGCTAAGGTGTTTGGGTAAGTGAATGCAGAAGGGTTAGATTGTCCCAGGATTACACTCTTCTAAAAAAAACTTGCATCTTTTTATTCTGAGATGCATTATCTCATCAATCTTCCCTTATGTACTTACATTTATTTTTCCCTATTTTTACCTACTAACCCAATTACTTTGTTTTTCTATTGCAGGACTTCATCTTCCCTCTAACATTCATTTTGACCCACTTATTCATCCTCCCACAGTCCGGAGAAAGATTTTCCCTTTTCTATTTCTCCTGCACTCAGAATAATCCCTTTTCATCCTTCAATAAAATTTCCTCTCCTCGTCGTGCCAATTTCATTTTATTTTCTCTTAGAACTCTCCTAAAGCCACACACCTCCACTAACTCTTAGGCCCATCCTGAAACTTTTCGTTATTCATATACTTTTTTGTATAAATCTTCAATCCTTTTTCCATATACTTCCTCACTTCACACTTATCAATCCTACTTGTTGATTTATCACCATAGCTACTTTTTCTTTCAATCTTCTGAATTTTAAAGTCCCTTCTCCCATGCCTTTTTTTTTTCAACCAAATAATTCTAAAACATAACTGACTACTTTTATAATTAAATCAATCAATTCAGTTTCTCATTTCAAGTGAAATAACAGATGTTGCAAAATCTTTTATACTGTGTATTTCCTCGTGTTCATGTATATTTACCAATTTTTGTTTTTTGGTCATCATGAGATTTCCAAAATCAAATTCCTTCCCAAACACATTTCACAAATCCCCTCTCACTTTAATCTTCCCAAGGATTCCAAATGGAGTACATTGTAGTCGTTCTAACCCTAGGAAGCCAAAGAAGGTTATTATGTAAATTATATAAAAAGTAGGTCTGCCCCCGACGCTCTCTTTCTCTCTCTCTCTCTCTCTCTCTCTCTCTCTCTCTCTCTCTCTCTCTCTCTCTCTTACAAGTCATTACTAAGCTAACACAAACCCCTTTCAAGCGTTTAGCTACACAAATATAAGCCATTTCACAGAATACATCCATTATATTAATTTCCTGGCTGCCTTTCTGTGTGTGTCTCTACCCTTCGTTTTCACCTTCCTCTCCCCTTTCCCCCTCCCCTCCCCTCCTCTCCTCTTGCCCTCCCCCTCCTGCTGCCCCCAATCTTCTTTCATCATCTTATTTCGATTCCCCCTCACATCCCCTCCTCATTCCCCATCCCTCTTCGCTCCCCTTCCCCTTTACTCTGCCATTTTCCATGCTTTATGAAGAGATAATATGTGTTGAGATTGATAATATTAACAAAATTTTTATAGAATTGTAAGGATATAATTTTCACGTACTTGTGGAGTAAGCCTACATAGTACTTTCTTGTTGTTGTTTGTTTGTTGTTGTAGCTGTTCTTGAGGTTTTTGTTATTGATAGGGGGTAGGAAAGCCCTATGGAAAAGCCTGATAAGATCTGGAAAAAATACATAATATACAGGTTACACGGTGTGTAACACTTATTTTTGATAAATGTTGCTTGTTGAATACGCTCTTCGAGTAAGGTGGAGGTTGGATCACGCCTTGTTTTTATAAAAGTTATGTACAGGTTTTTCAGATTTAAATATAACTTGCTTGACCTTTGGAGTTTATGAAGTGTTCAATTAACCTCATATGGTAACTATGAACCACCTGCATTATGAGGATCACAGTAAATACTACTACTGATATACAACTAGAGTCTTTAAGACTTAGGAAGACGTTATAATACATTGGACTTCTCTCCAGGAGGTAGAAGAAATTATCCCAAAGACAGAGTCTGGATTTCCTCCTGAAGGGAAGTGGATTCGACAGAAATCCATGTAGGAGCTGAAGATGACTTCACAGGATCCTGTCTATTAGGCTTAAGATCCAATTTGTACTGCAATTTGTATAATATATTCATTTTGACAAATACCACGCTTTTTTACATGAATACGCCATTTGGCGTTTTAATTGCCAACTTGAGTACAGACGAAATGTCAGTGATAATAGTCTTCTTCCAGCAAATTTAAGAAGACGCTATAATCCAATGGGTATTTCTCCAGGAATACTTCAGGAGCTAAACTGCCTCAAAGGATGCTGGAGTTGTGAAGAAGTCTTTCAAGTATAACTATTTTAATAACTGTCCAGAAATGTTCACTATTAAGTGCCCCAGCGTTATATAAAAGAGGACTTTTGTCTGAGCTTTGTTATTTTCGTTTCGAAATGGACTCAGCGGGTTATTAAGGCACTACTGGTGTTAATCTGGAACTGCTAATGGTATTAGTATTGATTCAAAACCCATCACCAGCTGCCCCTGCACCTAGTATACAGCAAGGTATAGTGACAGTCAGTTGTTTGCGTATGACCACCGGACGGTAAACGGGGCTATTGTGCTGCCCGTAGACTTTTGCTGACTATTATTACTTACGGTTAATTTAGCTGTAGGAATTGATATGTTATGGTAAGGATATGGGTACGTGTATGGGTATGGTATGCATATGGGCCATGTATATGGGAGTGGTACGGCATGTGTATGGATATGGGTATGGTTATGGATAAGGGTATGGGTATGGATATGGGCATGAGTATGGAACATATGTGGGTAAGGGTATAGGTATAGTTTTGGGCATGGTACAGATATGGGGCTGGGTATGGTACGGATATGGGTATGGATATGATACAGACATGGGTATGGATATGATACAGATATGGGTATGGTATGGTATGGATAGTGGAACTATTTCTCCAATCTGTTTGTATATAATTTAATTTGAGATCCATTGCGCGCAGTTCATAGGATTCCACTTCCATAAATGTAACTTACAAATCAAGTGAGAATACAACTACTATATTCATTGCCTTGTAAATAGTTTCCTTGGATATCTTATGTAATAATATATTTGTTCTTTTTTATACTCAATTACATCTGAAAAGTAAACTTTACACAAAATACCTCCCCCCCCTAAAAAAAAATAAATAAATCCCAGTTTTCTACGGAAATAGTAAATTTATGTTCATAAACCTAAGAGAATAATCAGAGGCTTTTCCATAGAATTCAAAGGATGCCATATTTCATTTTTGTAATCTAATTAATTCCTGTCATAGTGCAGTACTATTTAATCTTGTCTGTATTAAATTGGAAGAGCGAAATCTATTCTTTCTCTTCCTCCACATGAACTTTTTTTCGTGTTGATCATAAATTAATTATTGTTTTTAATATTTTCAAGTAACACAATTAAGCAGGGCATATGCAGATAGTTCGTAGCGTTTTTATTAGTCTAATTTTAGATAGCACCCTGCTGTCACGACCTTCGCTTCTTGTAAATTTCATTTTATTTTCATGTTGCTAATTATATGAAATGTCTTTTTTTTTTTTTTTTTTTTTTTACTCTTCGTTTCAAATCAAATATTATTTTTCTCCTTACGCAGTTCAGTTTTTTTTTTGTTTTTTTTTTTTCCAGGAAAACTGACTAGCTAATATCTGAGAAGTTAAGCAACGGATAGAACTATAGCCTATATAAAAGTAATAGTCTACAACATACATGCGTGTATGTATGTAAGAATGTATCTATGTATTATATATATATATATATATATATATATATATATATGTATATATATATATATATATATATATATATATATATATATATATATATATATATATATATATATATATATAATATATATATATATATATATATATATATGCATGATATATGTATGTATGTATGTAATAATATACATAATACACTGAAAAGATCTTAAATAAATGTTTACGGACAAACATTCTTCTTGCAAGAGCATCCTTACGGGACATACATAATTGATCATGTCTTTTTTAATTTATTTTTTCTTACTAACGTTGCTTTCCTAGAAGGCTTTCTGGGAATAATCTTTTCACTTATTCTTTACGAATATTCTAAATCCGACTAAGCTTTATTTGCTTCCCCCACCTGCCTCTCTCTCTCTCTCTCTCTCTCTCTCTCTCTCTCTCTCTCTCTCTCTCTCATCATAAATGAGCTCACACATATGATGGCGAAACCGCCTCCCTTTTACCACTAAAGGCGTTCAGTCCTGTAGCTGAAAGAGCAGTGGTTTTGCTTACATATGTGTGTGTGAAGTCATTTATGAGAGAGAGAATAATAATAATAATAATAATAATAAGCTTTATTTCCAATATTTACATCGGCTATTCTGTATCTTACAAAGGATAAAATATATTGCAATGCATGAGTTACATTTCATACTACTCACAGTTCACACCAAAAAAAAAAAAAAAAGAAACCTGATTTAACATCTTAAAAATACAAAATAGTATGTATAATTTTACTTACATGTGTAAATAGGATACATTATGATTTAGAAAGTTGCCTCCAATTGTTACAATTCTGGAAATGCAGTATAAAGCGTTATCAACCTATCGGCAAAAAATGTTTCTTTAGAGCTGATTTGAAAGAATTGATATTAACTGTTGATTTTATAGCTGTTTGGCAGCTTATTCCAAGCTAAAGGACCCTGTACAGTGAACGATCTTTTACCCAGCTCGGTATTTGTCCTTGGCACGTAAAGGTCGTTGCTATTTCTTGTTGTCCTGTCACTTCTAAATCCAACTAATGTCAGAGGAAAAATCCATGTTGGTAATAAATTATTCAATATTTTATAAATGAACAGACATAAGTCATACTGTATTCTTTGTTCTATATTTAGCCATTCTAATTCCTTTAAAATTGGGGTTACATAATCGTATTTCTTTGCCTTCCCATCATCACTTTTGCCGCAAAAGTTTTGGAGTTTTTTGTATTCGTGTTGTTGTTGTTTAGACATAGTGCCCCATACCTTCAAACAGTAGTTTACTATGCTAACGCAAGCGACTGAACAACCATTTGCGCATTTCATGATCAAATCTGTCTTTTATTCTGTTGATATAAATTAGTTGTTCCATTCACTTTCCTACTAACCTCGTTTATATGAGCATCAAAACACATGTCTGATCAAAGTAAATTCCAAGGTTTTCATGGTCACTTTTTTCTAATAGCATGGCCATTGAAATTTATAACTATATTATCAGGAATTTGAGAAATGTACTGTCTTGAGCCAAGGAAAAATATCTGAGTTTTTGATTCGTTACATATCCATAGTTTGGAAATATATTTAGCATTTTCTAAGTACTTTCCGCTCTTGAAATTAACATTTGTAATTCTTCTATGGTTCCGGTGATTAGGATTTGACTGTCATCTGCATACTGTATTAAGAGACAATCCCTGTAATGAAGATAGACATATCATTGATATAGATTAAGAAAAGAATTGGTCCTAATATTGATCCTTGTGGAACCCCCAATTGTACTGGCTTAGAGGAAGATATTACATCGTCTATTCTTACTGACTGATACCGATTTTCCAAATAATTTTTGAACCAAAACGGGTCGATTTTTAGTTTTATACATTTACTACGTAGGATATCATGGCTAAACGCTATCAAATGCTTTAGAGAGATCTAACAATATGAGAAGAGAGATCTTTTTTTCGTCTATGTTACTATAAATTTTCTCTGTGAGCTTCATGAGTGCGGTTTCGGTGGATAGATGTGGTCTAAAACCATGTGGGTTTGTGATAATAAGTTATTTTCTTCAAGATATTGCATGAGCTGACCTGCAACTATTTTTCTAATATCTTAGATAAGACTGGTAGAAGTGATATAGGGCGATAATTTTCGACTGCATCTGGGTCACCGTTCTTGAAAAATGGTATTACATGCGATAGTTTTCCAGTCGGTGGGTAGAGACCAGTGACAATGGAGGTGTTTACTATAACGGTTAGGTAAAACTTATCACGGGTAAGGCATCTCGTATGAAACGGAGAGAGAGACCATCAGATCCAAACGCCTTTGAGTCATTCAAATCCCTCACAACCAAGACAACTGTATCTACGTCAACGGGTTGCGGTCTGAAAAGGTTTATTCGCGATACCTTGAGGTATAATAGTATCTATAGTGGCAGATATTATTTGCATTGAGGATCTGTTGAGAATTTTCGAAGGCCGAGTCGACCTACATTTGCAAATATTCGTTAAATTCTTCTGCTTTATCTTTCTTATCTTTATAATCATGGATGCTTACGTTACTATTTGTGGCAGGGATCATTTCATGAATAATTTCCCATTTAGTAGACAAATTACCACGACAGTTTTTAAACTTATCTTTAAAATGTTCTGCCTTCTTTGTTTTAATAAGTTGATCAATTCGTTTTTTATGGTTTTTATAAGTATTTCTTAATTCTAAGTTTAAAATGTATCCCTTTTGACTCTTTCATGCAATTCGTCTCTTGCTTTCATTTGTATTTTAAGGTCATGGCTTATCCAAGGAGCCGGGGGCCGGGTAATTACTTCGTTACACAAGGGGCACACTCATTTAAACTCTCAACAAAAACACTAGTAAATATAGAAACTTGGATATTTACATTATCTGTATTTAAAATTTTATTAAGGTTAGGGGTTCTATTAACAGGCTATCACAGAACGTATTCTGATAATAGTGTCTTAAACTACGAAATGTTCTAGTTACAGGCTGCCTTTTTGGTTTGAAATATCTATTTGTAGTGTTACCAACTCATGTTCAGCGACGGGACAAGGAACTACTTCAGCTTGGGAAATAATTTCTGGTTAGTTTGTGATGACAACATCTAGCAGTGATGAGCTTGTGGTTGTAATTCTTGTAGGGTTTATTAATTGCCTGGTGTAGGTTCAATTGGCGCACAATTTTACCCAGTTTACTATTAGCAGATAATAAATCATCATTAACATCCCTAGTATAAAATTGGCTTTCCACGTAAGGAAAACAACTTAAAAAACAGCCTTAATGTAGTCGAAAGAGAGTAATAAAGCTTTGGGATGGCGGTAAACACACCCTAAAATGAATGATGGGAGCTTTTTTATGTTGTACAGTTATCCAGACATCCTCCACTCCTACTACTTTATCAACATTTAGGGTCATTCTATTAACTTTTAAATCGTCTCGAACATAGATACAAGTTCCTCCTCCTCTTCCCTGGTCGCAACGATAGATATTAAAATTTGAAATGTTTACAAAATTGTCTCGGATACCCGCATCTAGCCATGTTTCACTTATACATAAAATGTCTATTTTTCTTTCTTTTTTTATTAACAATTCCACTTCATCAAAGTTCGATAATAAGGACTGAGCATTTATATGTTCTATAGTTAGCAGGTTTCCCACATCCCTCTCTGCGATAGCGATCTTCACTGTACCTTCTGCAGTGCCATCTTCCTGTCGTTATCCTATGGATCATAGCGAGGGCATAATCGACTTTTATGGCCTAAAAACCATGGCAGCTACTGCATCTAATTCTGTGGTCGTAAGAACATGATCTTTGATTATGATGTATTCACCACAGTTATAACATCCAGGGCGGGACTGATAACGTTGATTTTGCACGTAGTTTTTGCCATCATCTCTACGATACTTCCTGAATGTTCCATTCCCATCCACGCTGGTCTTCGTGTAGTTAGTATGATCCCGAATTGTGGTCTGCCCTGAATTTCCATCGTTGTCCAGTAACTGATTCCCTACGTGTATTCATGATACGAGGGCGTGCTAGCAGATGAATGCATTACGTTCTGATTTTGTTTCATCACGTATGTGATCTTTTAACGTCCTTCCAAATTATCACGAGCTTAAAATGTTGGCATTTCTTGCTAAGAGACTCGAGTAGTCTAATTGCACCACACCTATTCAAGAAAATTCCAGGGTTTCATTGGTCTGGTGAAAACCCATTTCGTCTTGTTTTGTTTCTCAGTAGCTAGCTTAAAAGATGATCACAGTTTATGTCTAATATACCATTGCGTAAACACCATTCACTAATTGGTTATTATGGTAGTTAATCAATTCCTGATATTCGTCTTCGCGATGGTTCGGAAACAGCTGACATATGTTGGATTTCCATATTTTCATTAACGTTCTTAAGCTCCAATACGAGATACTTAAATATCCAGAGTTTGATGATGATGTATCATCAAGACCATCGTAGATACCACACTAAAATGCATCTTGCAGGTGCCCAGTTTAGCTCTTCAGTTACCCAACTCCGTATAAGTCTATATTGGCACCTCTTTATTGTTCTTATAAAGTTTTTTTCGCCAAGATCGGTTTGAGCGTATGTCGCATAGTTTGTACACCCAGTAGTAGTGTACCATCTTCCTCCGGTGCTGTAGTTTCCTGATGAAGGATTATGCAATTTACTCCCCTCTCTGTTTGTATATAATCTTCGATGTTGGTTAAGACGATCATTCAATAATATAGTGACGTTAGCAGACTTCAAAGTTCATTTAACTCTTTGATTTGTGAAGTTTTTCGGCTAAGATCTTCTTTAAGGGTAGATAATTCCTCTTTTAGTTTTTAGAGTAGCCTCATTTTCAGTCAGGGGATGACTGTGATATCAGGAACATGCGTTCCTCTCGCTCGTATGATGAGTTTTTGTTTATAGTTTTTCATGATAAGGTCGATTAATTTTCCTTAGATACCCATATTTTGTTTAATCCTAACTTACGGCAATGCTTTTGTAGTTCTGGTTTCGTAAATTTTTCGTCAAGAAATCCCAAGAGATGGGCGTTCAAGACTAGGTGGTAGAGGAGTAGAAGATTCGCTGTCCATCGTTCTTTTCTCTTCTCTTCTCTCTAGTTTGTGATGACGATGACTAGAAAAGAAAATGAACGATATGTAAAGGAACAGCCTCATATACTACGTCATAAGGGTTCAGTGCGCATGCGCAAACTTGGAAAATTTTGAACAGGAGTCCTCTTTCCTGTTAGGTACTATTCTATAAGCATAAAATGCTCCAATATTGCGCTAGCATATACCACAATGTCACTGATATCACAATCACTAGTAGTTTAACTATGATGAACACCAGAGATAAGTCTTGATCTGCAGTAAATACCACACAAAACGTGAGCAAAAACAGAGCGTTGGATTTGTGCCTTCCAAGTAAACAGAGAGAGAGAGAGAGAGAGAGAGAGAGAAGGTAAAACCAGATTATTCGAAACTAGCATCCGTATAGATATTGGCTCGGAAAAAAAAGTAAAACTAGATACAATATATATATATATATATATATATATATATATATATATATATATATATATACTATATATATATATTATATATATATATATACGTATATATATAGCCAGAATCTATAAGGATGCTAATATCGAATAATCTGTTTTACTTTCTCTCTCTCTCTCTCTCTCTCTCTCTCTCTCTCTCTTTCTCTCTCTCTCTCATAAATAACTTGTCACGCACTTGTGTAAGGAAAGCTACTGCTCTTTCAGCTACCAGGACTGAACACCTTTAGTTGGTAAAAGGGAGGCGGTTTCGCCAGCATATAGTATTTGTGAGATCATTTATGAAAGAGAGAGAGAGAGAGACAGAGAGAGAGAGACAGGTGGGGGAAGCAAATAAATCTTGGTCGAATGAGAAAGTGTGTGCCTGAGTGTATGTGTGTGTGGTGTGTGTGTGTGTGTGTGATGAATTCTATATTCCCTGAAGAATGCTGTTGCAACAAGAATGTTGTTCCCTTCATTCATCTACATTATCTGTGATCACTTGTATTGTAAAAGCTATAGTTCTTTATTTCCTGGACAGGGTGCCAAAAGACCAATCAACCAGGCAATGTGTACTAAATCGATTAATAATGTTCCGAGTAAAGTTAAAGTTGGTGGAGCAAAACGAAACAGTATGATGCGAATTCAGAACTACAAGAGAGAGAGAGAGAGAGAGAGAGAGAGAGAGAGAGAGAGAGAGACTCAGAAGAAGGAAAGGTTTTGATTTTAAGTGGTATTGTACTATTGTTTAGCAATCCAAGGTAAAACCATCAGAATAAAATATTATCAGAAGAAAAAAAGAAAAACAACTGAAAGCAGGTACGAGTACTAGGTACAAAATAAGTTCATTGTGTATCTTTTTTTTCGAGAGACTGACCGGTACTCATTGAATAGTGGATCCGTGGCAGTAAGTCTAGGAATACTTTTTGTTCCATTATATTTCCTGCTCCACTTTATTACGTCTCAATGAAGATTTCTACACGGTAGGAATAAATGATATATGTTAGAAAGAAGTAAATTTGAATTTTTACTTCATTCGACATAAGTTGTTGCTAGAGTAGATTCGTGTTTCGTAGCTTTTTCAGTTGATTTTTTTTTTATATTTGATCTAATTAACTTTATTTTCCTTTTGTTTAAATTTTATTCATAAACGCATCAACGTATTTTAATCAATGAAAGTTAGTTCAAAGGAAGGTTGAGCACAGGACACGATCATCGAAATCTTATAAATCCTTTTTATATTAAGCTATTACTGCCGGCGCCCTTGCACTGCTAATTCTTATTGAGTCGGAATATTTACTTCCCATGAACAGAATACTTGCACTTTTATTGGTTATTTATTTATTTATTTATGTATGTATTTATTTATTTATCTATCTATTTATTCATTTTAGGTTACCGACACACTAATGATAGTTTTTAGGAGTCTGAATAGAAGAGAGGCAAATCGACATTATGGAACAATGCCTTCAAGAACCTGCCGCATTATGTCACCAGGCGGTTCTCATAAAGCAGTCTGTTTCACGTTTTTAGATACCTGAGCTCTTACTGTGTAAACTATCTGCTTGTTTTGTTAAATTTTTCTGCTAAAAGATATGTGTTGTTGAAAGACGACTATGAAAATTTGTGGAATTATTGAGCACCAAATAGTTTGTTCAAAATACAAAGAAATTAGGAACCTATGTACTGGAGCAATAAATCGTAGCCAAAGAAAAAGACGTGAATATGTTAGAAAGCTGACCCAATGAATGAATCCAGGAATAAATAAAACGGATGCTAAAAGTTATTGAAAAATACTCTTTATTACTACTAACGAGCAAACTTCTCTATGAGGCGGTAAAGGAATGCTATAAAAGAGACTTTGTAGAAGAAAGGAAATATATTTATTCAACTGTTCTTCAGCAAGATCGAAGAAGTTTAGATAATATGTGCACCAAATAAACTGGTACGAATTTCTGATGAATTGTTATTGAATATTGTTAAAAAAAAATATTGTGTTATGTTCAATAGCATAGAACTATTTATCAGGTAATTCTTTGTTTTAGCCGTGAATTATAACTGTCTTGTTATATTTTCAGGTCATGAAAATACCGTTATTCTAAAATATTAACAATGAAAATTGTTTACTCTTATATATGTATAACTAATTCACAAAGATATGGAACATAGAACGTGAATAATGTATAAATAAAGGCAAATGCCACAAACGTATAGTGAGACAACGGAGTGGTTATAATGCCTTTTGACACGGATTTTACTAGCAGGTAGCAGAGTGATGAAAGTTATAATATAAAAGAAAGTTTGCAAGAACACTCGTATTATTGACAGATGACCTAAAGATCTTCATGATGATGGCGATTATGAGAAAGAGATGCACCTGGAATCCAACATAGTTGAAGAGTTAGTGGACCTCCCATCTCAAACATAAATCTTTGAGAGGTTTTATAAAGGAATAAGCCCAAGTGGATCGGAAGCAGGGAGGAGTCAAATTAAAATAATATACAAGGGAGAACACTGACCGCCAAAAATGACCTTGGAATGAATAAGCTGATAACATATTTAAGAAAGTACAACACTTGATATATTCTCCTTTTGTTAAACGATAAAACCTTTGGCAGCATAAAGTCCACAAGAAGTTTTATAGTGAAAGTAATATGTAGAAAGAAACCCCTAAGAATATTCTTAACCTGCCTTATTTTAGTGTTTCTGAAACTAATGAATCATTGATAAAATCTGCTAATGTTAACGTGCCTTTTTCTATAATAACACACTAAAAGGAATGTTAATAAAAGATAGCCGTAAGGAAAGTAACAACATAATATACAAAATTCCATTCTTGGACTGCTCTTATTTTCATATAGGCCAGTCTAGTAAAGATTGAACAGTGAAAATTAAGCAACGTAGTTATTTCTGGTAAACTTCCAACACAATATTCATTCATTTAAGTGAGAACACTCACACGATCAACTGGACTGGCAGTGCAGTGATCGCCAGATTGAAAGTTTTCTCTACACGATTTAGAATCTGCAAATACACAGCTTACTTCCCATTGCATGTATTATTTGGACCCATGTTTTAGGAAAATGTTCAGGAATGACCTTAAAGATAAAATCAATGACTTAATTACTAATTAGTTACCTTATGTACAATTTCTATGTATTCTTATATTTAATAAGTTTTTCAGCTTATTCATTCAAGTTCCATTTGTGGTGGTCAGTCTCAGTCTCTTCCTTTGTATAATCTTTTAATTTGCCTCCTCTCAAATTCCGAGATAGTTAGACATTGTCCTTTGCAAAACCTCTCAAAGATTTACATTTGTCTTGGTAAGTTAACTAATTCTTTCCATCTTCAAGGATACGTGTATGTCATCTGTGAATTATAAAAGCTTTCTTGTAAATTTACTTTTATATTTTTCATCAGTCTGTTAGTAAAGGACCACATGACGAAAGGCCTAGTAACCATTCCATTGTATCATCATTCCTTCATGGCATTTGCAATATATATATATATATTATATATATATATATCTATATATATATATATATATATATATATATATATATATATATATATATATATGAATAATTATCACATCACCGTGATTCATATAAATCATTCGAGCTATAAATGTCCTTTAATATGTAATTCGCTCTACCTACCTCAGGCCTTCACTCTTTTCGCGATGACAGTCATATGGATTTTTTTTTCAGCATCCCTGGCCTCTCTGAAGGTTAGATCCCTGGATTCAGTCACTCCATCTGATTTCCTCCGAGTCGTTAGCCATGGCTGTGTCGAACTTCGTCACACGGTCTGAAATACAAGAAATGTAAAATGAAAAACACCTTAATTGAAACTTGAGAAATCTTCATAACTTTCCATTAGTTTTGTGGAGGGGGGGGGGCTCTAATTTCGAAACACCCGGAAGGATCAACCCTCACAATGGAGCCTGGGTTTGACCATATAGACAATATCTTCCTTAAGGCAACGAAGAAGCAAATTAAGTCAACAGAACCCACTACATATTTCACCAATGGAACTTATTTTGTCATTCACAACTTGATAAGGGTGGAAGTTAGTCCACTGAAATATATAGTATATATAGTATATATATATATATATATATATATATATATATATAATATATATATGTATATATATATATATATATATATATATATATATATATATATATATATATATATATATATATATATATATATAGAATCTATTGAGATTTTATTTTATAAAAAAAATTCTATTGAATTGATAACCATACCTTTACTTAATGCTACTTACCATTACCATGCATATATATATATATATATATATACTATATATATATATATATATATATATATATATATCTATATATATATATATATAGATATATATATATATATATATATATATATATATATATATATATATATATCTATATATATATATATTTATGTGTGTGTGGTGTGTGTGTGTGTGTGTGTGTGTATGTATGTATGTATGTATAACATATTCCTTGATCTTGAAACATGGAACTCTCCGGAGATTTAGTATAATTTTTCTATTGAAATTTTATTTTGTAAAAAAAATTCTATTGATAACCTTACCTTTACTTAATGCTACTTACCATGGTGATGAAATGCAGACATCGATTCGTGTTCTACCTATGCTGTATGTAAGAATACTGCAAATTTTGTATTTATTTACAAACTGTGATATACTATACGCCGAAGGATAATCTTGATATAATTAAAAGCAAAATATTTGACATATATAACCAGCAACTATACCCTCATATTAAAAAAAAAAGAAAAAAAAAGACAGTAAATCTCAGGCTCGTGTTTTTAATACATAAATTGGCCACTTGTCAAATTTATTGCCATTTGGACTTCGAGAAATGTAATTAGGAACTTTAAGAATGCAGGTATTGATAAGATTTTTATTTATTTATTTATTTATTTATTTATTTATTTATTTAATTGGTTTACATTTTGCTTTAAAAGAAGCCAAATTAGAAGGGATGTCAGAGATGTTTATCAAGGAAAAAAAAAAGGTAATGGGGATATTAGCAATCTAGATCAAGTTTTACCTTATCCTTGTTGGAAAACCTCTGGTTTATGAACGTGTTTATCTACACTTCAAGACAAGCAGCTTTAAACCTGGCAGTTATTTGAACCATTATCGCCAACGAACGTACATTTTACCCTGTTGTTCACCGACATGTTCTGTCACTAACGAGATGAAAAATGCTTTTTTAAAAGAGGGGGCAATGAATCCAGAGAAACACATGAAAGCGGGCATTACATAGGCAGAAAAGAAGCAAAGCGCTTTCGTTAAACCATGAGAGGGTGAATGCTTGATGGTATTATGCAATAAAATAAAAGAGAAATCCAGTATTAATTAAAGTGACTTAGATCCTTCAGTCTTATAATCTAAAAACTTTTTCACACTTGTTATTGAATTACTAAATATTACAGAAAGTATATTCTTAGCCTTTTAGCCATGCAATTTTCAAGCCCTTTTATATCTTTAAAGCTATTAATAATTTCATCTCACATATATAAATTTTTTTATAGTAAAACATTTTGCCTGAAAGCAATCTATTATTAATAAATCTTTCTAGCGTTTTCCTTAACACCAAAGTCACTTTATCAATATTTGGTGGGGCTCTCTGTTGCATAGGCGTCGAAGTTAATTGATAATATTACGTTTTGTCTTCTGAGGAACAAAAGTCCAAATAAGACTTTAAACAGTGTATTTCCCGAGCTCTGATGGGAAAATAAAGTTTATTGTGTTGTTTCAACCTCATATATAAAGAAGGCCATGGTAGGAAAATTCCATCCGTAGAAAATTCCACAGACGAAAATTCCACCAAGAAAATTTCACCCACAGAAAAGCATCAAGATACTTCAAGATAATTCAACAAAAACGAAAATTTATTGGACATATGAACACTTTTACAAGAGTTGTGATGTTCCTGAAATAAATTTTAGGTCTGGAAGCCGCATTAAGTGCCAAGGTAGGAAGCCGTAATGCCATAAGATATTTACGTGAAAAAATTCATACAGGAGAAGTTGCCACATCATCTAGGGTGTAGCATCAACTGTGGATCAGGTAAGTGTGGAAGTGAAGTCCAAGTTTTTAAGTATATCATCTATATCCCGTAGCGTACAAAATTGGAGACTCAACTCTTCAAGGATTCCAGCCCTGCCAACAGGCCGAACAGGTTTTGAAATTCCTGATCAGTTATCAGTTTTGCTCATCATAATCTTTAACGTTTCACTAATCGCAGTATTTAGCTTGTTGTTTTTGAGAATAAACTCCTTCTCAAGGATGGGTAACATCAACCAATGGCAACGATTTATTAACTAAAATATTTAACACGTCTTCATTTTAGGGCTGTTGCCTCGTATAATAAGGTGCCCTATGAGGTAATGTTAGACTTGCGATAATCTTACGCTAAGTCGGTTGGTATTAGCACCTTCCAATTATTCATTGGAGTGTCTTTTTTTTTTTTTGGGGGGGGGGTTTGGTTTGTAGATCACTTACGAATGTCGGTATTAATCTTCTTTGATTATGACGACGATGTGTTAAACTCATGATGATTCGGTGATGATGTGAGGTTCTAGTCGAAAACACGAAGTATAAAAAATACATATATTCTTCTGAAGTTACATGGTGAAGATCAGGTATGATTATACAGGTCTTCTAATGACGATAGCTTGATCGCTTCTGCCAATGATGATGGCTAATTCTATTCTCTCTACATGATAAAGCTTAGGTAAAGAGGTACAGGTCTTCTAATGACATGCTAACTCTATTCTGCCTGTTCTACATCTCGGTTACAAGTCATAAAGGAGCAGACAGTAGCTCGAACATATGAACATACATACAATGAGACACACTACAGATCACGTAGGCCGTTTGAATTATAGGTCGCGGTAGTTGTCTCAAGCAGGGAGCTTGGACTAATGTTTCAAAACAAATGAATGACCACAGATGACGGCATGTCAACTTAGCCTACATACTTTATTGTATACGTCATCTTTAGCGTCTCTAGTCTGATCACATTCCTGCAAGCAATCTGGTTGACCTCTTTAGTTTTAGTCTTTTATATATATGGACTAACATTCTATATTTTTATTATGTAATCATTACATTCAGAGGGTATTTGTCAGAGCATAATGTAAGCTTTCTCTGTTTGAGATGGAGAATTTTACAGCTCAAGAAGGGGAGAGCATTTACATAAATTTGTGCTTTTGAATATTAAATTTGACAGTCCTATGTCTCGTTCTACTTACTCTATAAGAAATTATGTGGTTTTACCATAAGTTGGTTATTAGACGGTATATTCCATCTAGTTTATCAAAATTTAGAATTTATGAAAATATAGGCTGCCATGTCACCTGGACGGCCTATAATACCTACCACACTAGTGGGGGTTATCCGAACTAACACCAACCCTCAGCCTACAACCCCGTTTGGGCTTTTTTTTTTTTTTTTTTTTTTAGATCTCAACACTTCAGTGATAGATATTGTCACCAACCTACGGCCAATTAAAATTCTTGTCTACTGACTAACCCAACAACTGTATACACCCTGCCTGCTATGAATCCCTGTATGTATCTTCGTTCACTTGCTTTTATTCTCTTATAGGTGACTGACCGTGAGCTGTCAACATGTTAGAGGAAATAAACCTAAGACAACAGGAATTTTTGTATGTCCTTACGAAACCTAATATACAGCTACATGTTGATTAAAAATGATAATAAGAAAAATAGGGAAGGTTGTATAAATTGAATGCTGTGGAAACTGCTACATTATATTTTTTTTTTCGAATGGTATGTGTGGGGGCGGACGTGTCGGAGGTCTTTCTTGCGTTTCATCACAGAAAAGAAGGGGTTTCCGCCCTTGGTGATTATACCTCTTATAGTAAGCAATGTGTTAATAGTGTCTCCACGTAACACCCGGCATGTAAGCCGGAGAGTGTAGTGCAATTGCAGATTTACTAATATTCTTTCTGCTCCAATCAGTGCCTTAGAAATATTTTAAATCACAGCTACTCGAGGCCTATTGGTCCTGGGAAGTGGGTAAAAGAATGCAGTGTATGAGTTAGTGCTTGACCTTACCCTTACCACAAACATGTCATCCGACCAACCTCCAACTGTTGCCCAAGTGACCCTGTCACCTACCGGTGCCTGTGCCCCACACACTTGTTCTGTACTCATGAACAATTGTCTTTACTTTATACAATACCAATCGAACCGTTCCGACGTCGAGTCCGCTATACAATCTGTCAGTGATGTCTTCTCTGATGAGGAAATCAACTTTGCATATACGAAATGCAAAGATCTGATACCGGAGAGCATTCTCAAGGAGCGATCCACGAAAAACTTGTCCGCACATAAGAAAATATATGATATTTTCTTATGAGAGGACAAGTTTTTCGTGGATCGCTCCTTGAGAATGCTCTCCGGTATCAGATCTTTGCATTTTGTATATGCAACATTGATTTCCTCATCAGAGAAGACATCACTGACAGATTGTATAGCGACTCGACGTCGGAACGGTTCGATTGGTATTGTATAAAGTAAAGACAATTGTTCATGAGTACAGAACAAGTGTGTGGGGCACAGGCACCGGTAGGTGACAGGGTCACTTGCGCAACAGTTGGAGGTTGGTCGGATCACATTTTTGTGGTAAGGGAAAGGTCAAGCACTAACTTATACACTGCATTCGTTTACCCACTTCCCAGGACCAATAGGCCTCGAGTAGCTGTGATTTAAAATATTTCTAAGGCACTGATTGGAGCACTAAGTGGTTAAGGACCTGCTCAGTGGAAATCTATGCCGATGACCCTTACAATCTGCCTCCAAAGGGGCCTGCTGACCTAAGCCTACCTGCAGTGTACCACACGGCAGAAAATGCCTTCTAAACAGCAAAATCCCTCTCAGAAATAATTGGAAAAAACTTGGAAAAAATCGAGGAGACAAATGATAAATTTTCACGAATCTGGGACGTGATCAAAGGACTATAGGAATCCCTAGACAGTCTTAAAACGGTGGAAACAAATAATCTCACATGGATCTGGGATGCGATCAGAGGAGTGCAGGGATTGATAAACAATCGCAAAGATAGCCACCAGACTCCTATGAATGCGACATCCAGTTTACCCTCGCCTCACAGCAACATGGAAGTGTCCCCATCACCTATAGGCCGTTCTGAGGGGACTGTTGGTCTCCCAACCTCTTCTCCCTCCCCAGTGCCTCCGGTGGAAGATAGATCTCTGGTGATGATTAACAGCCCTCGTGATCCTCCCCACCCTATCTCTCTCCCCCGACCCCCCATCGTAGATATAGATGGTAGTGATCATGAGGGGTCTGGCAGCTGGCAGATACAAACAAGCAGAAAGAAGAGAAGAACCTCTCGTTTGGCCACTGGACCAGTGACGCTAGACGCCATAGCGAAGAGAGTCAAATTTCTCACTGGCTCTGACCCACTCATCTCTCACGAACTCCCATGCAGAAGTAAACATAAAGTGGCTTACAGGATTACCTGACTATGTCAACACCTCAACGTTCTTAAAGGCGAGAATTTCGGCCCTAATATATTAGTTTCAAGATATAACTTAATATGGGACCAACCACACCTAGGGGAACTTACTGACACCCCAACCAGGGTCATTTCCACTGCAAGTGCCAGCCAACCCCCCACGGCGAGTAACTGCCCACTCCCCCTGTCTAAGCTCCCATCCATCCAAATGATCAGCGCATTCATCTCCCATCTTTGTGAGTAGCCATGGATACATTAAACATAATATCTTGGAATATTTTTGGCCTTAAGTGGAACATTCCTCTCCTAAACATGTTCTGCAAAAACTTCAATGGCATTGCTTTGCAAGAAATGCTCTTCTGGCCACATGACCTTGTCATCTGCGATTCAAGTCATGAAGACTTCAGAACCTTCTTGACTTCATCGATGCAAGTCAGAGATCAAACATAGCCAGTCGCCCGAAAGGGGTCCTTTCTTTCCTGTGGCACAAATCGTCAGAAAATATGATAAAGGTGATGACCTACAGGAGTGGCAGATTGCTGGGGCTTCAAGTGACAGTAAGGAACTCTAAAATCCTAAAGATTAATGTTTGTATGCCAAGGGAAAATAACAATAATTTTGGTCATTACTGCATGATCCTAAGGGAGTTGCACAGTATTATTCACGATTCTCCTGCTGATCATATTTTTATAATCTGGGACCTTGATTGTCACCCCACAAAACAATTTTATAATGAACTTACTCGCTTTGGTCAAAATCATGTCTCCAAATTAGCGATGTAATGCTCCTCCCTCCCTCCTCCTATTCATATGTACATAATAGAGCAGACACAATTACAACCTCCTGGCTGGACAACTACATCACTTCTCTACAACTTCATGATTCTATTATGACCTGCAATATTTGCTACGATCTTGC
>NC_061107.1:43506125-43517070 GCF_015104395.2 Macrobrachium nipponense | reverse complement strand
TACGATCTTGCAATGGGCTATGATCACATCCCATTACAGGTGTCATTCAGTACCCCATCCCTCCCTATCGTGAACCCCCTAACTGACCAGCCACCAGCAGTAAACTGGGATCTTAAAAACCAACAGAATACCAAATACTTTAGGGCGACCACAGAAACCAGGTTGCGGTCAATAGTTTAACCGGCAGACGCCTTACTCTGTACCAACACAAATTGTAGAAATGACCACCACAGGAGGGATCTGAATGAATTCTATTCGAACATAATCTCCGGTATGCTTGCTTCGGGCAGGACTGCCTATAGATTTCGTCAAGGTAATTCTTGTAATATACCTGGATGGAATGACTTGGTTAAAGATCTGTATACATACTCACGAGAAATGTTTTTACTATGGAGGTGAAATGGTACCCCGAGGGAAGGACACACTGCATTACTAATGCGGCAGGCGAAAGCGCAGTTCAAACTTACTTTTAAGCACTGCAGGTTAAATGAAAAACAACTAAGAGCCGATGCAATGTCTAGAAACTTAGAATCTTGTGATTATCCTCGTCTTTGGAAAGCTGTCACAGATAGTAGGGGAAGCAGTCGGAGACGAAGCTAACGCAAGTGTGTGGGGCAGTCGCTTCAATAATATCCTGAATTGCATAAATGATCAAGATTCCCGAAGGGATGTAGATAACCTCCTTACTGACAACATTCAATTTCATTTTGCAAACCGTATTACGCCAGGTAACATCAGCGATCCAATAAACAGCCTACCTAATAATAAATTGTCCAGCAGTGATGGTCTTCCTGCAGAGGCTTTCAAATTCTGCCATCCGATAATTTCCATTTTGCTAGCTGCCCTATTCAATGCGTGCATAATTCACCAGTTTCTTCCAGACTCTCTACTCTTAGTTCCCTTGATACCATTAATCAAAAACAAGCTAAAGGATACAGATGACCCTGGCAACTACCTGCCGATTGCAATCAAAACGATCGCATCGAAGATACTTGAGTCGGTTCTTCTAGTGAGACTTCTCCCTTTTCTACACACCACTGACAACCAGTTCGGGTTGAAAGCAAACCACTCAACCGACACCTGCATCTACATACTGAAAGAATTGCTGAACTACTACCTATCATCAGCCTCTCCTGTTTTCCTTGTTTTGTAGATGTGAGAAAAGCATTTGACAGGGTAAACTACCAGAAGCTCTTCCTGAAGCTGCATAAAAGGGGCACACCCCTATATCTAATTGCCATTTTACATTGCTGGTTCGCCATACAGCAATTCTGTGTCAAATGGGGCAACGTATTATCGTACACCTTCAGCTCCCTAAACGGGCTTTGGCAAAGGGGCATTCTCTCTCCATACCTGTTTAATACGTACACAGATGCCTTGAATGTCAAACTGAACTCACTCCCAATCGGATGCACTGTCAATGAAACAACTGTAAACAACCTCTGTTATGCCAACGATATGGTTCTGATTTCCCCATCAGTGCAAGGTCTCCAACGACTCATCGACACCTGCCGCCAATATGCAGAGGAATTTGATATAATCTACAACGAAACCAAGACCCAGTGCATGTCGCTGCTCCCGAGATCACTTAAGCATATTGCAGAACCACAAATTTTCTTCGGAAACCATCGGCTGGAATTTGTGCACGAATTTCCGTATTTGGGTCGCATTATCATCGACGACCTAAAACATACGGCAGACATTGAACAGAGACATCGTAAAGTATGTGCAACTGGCAACATGATTGCAAGGAGGTTTGCCTTCTGTCACCGAGGCGTGAAACTGCTGCTCTTCCGCTCGTATTTCTACAGTATCTAAGGGTGTTCTCTCTGGACGAACTATACAAGAGAGACCATGAGATGTATCACAGTTGTGCATAATGACATTCTGAGACACCTTGCAAACACTCCCCGCTAACACTCCCCGCTACCACTCCGCCACATAAATATTCATAGAAAACCCCCAGGACAATATAAAAATCATTGCAGGCGAACAATGTCCAGTTTGGTAACCCGAGTGAGAAACAGCAGCAATTCGCTCATACAAAGTATCCTAAGGAGTGAAGCAACCTGAAGATCTAAATTGTGGAAAGATGGGAAAATGAGGCCATTGTCCCCTAAAGGACTTAATCTCTGTATTGGCAAGATGTCATCTGCAGATTTTGTCATTATTATATTTATTGCTGATTATTTACTTTTTTCATTATTATTGTGATTACTATCAAGTTAAAGTTATTTTTCATTTAATTTTCGTATTTAACCCTCTAGACCTGACTACTGTAACCACCTAAGGCTTCTAGTTGAAATTTAAGTTATATAATCTGTGCACTAATTGTTATAACTCTCAATGCATTTTTTTTATCACCAATATTATTACTGTTATTACCAGTATTATGATTACTATCTTTTATGCTTCCTCAGCTATTTTGTGGATAATTGCCGATTATTAATTTTCTTATCATGTTGTCTCATGTATCTAGTTTGTGTATACTACTGTCTGTAGTTTGTATATTCCATGTATATGGCCCTAAGCTGAAATAAAGGATAATATTATTATTATTATTATTATTATTATTATTATTATTATTATTATTATTATTATTATTATTATTATTATTATTATTATTATTATTATTTATTGATAAGGAATTCCAAACAGCGCTGGATCGGTGATGCAGCGAGAGTGAGAGACCACAGCCCCACCCCCATGAGAAGATGAAGCAATATTACAAAGCAAGAATGGACGCACGTAACCGTGAGGACGAGGATGCATTGAAGATAATCATCAGAGAGAATGTGACTCCTACCGAAGTCGACAAAGAACTCGAACTCATAAGTTATTTCTAAAATCGACGTACCCGGGACCTTATCATGAAGAATAATCCGACCCCTCAACCCCCACCCGCAAAAGACTCCTTGAAATAGTCGAATGTAGTCTACTGATTCTTATGCCCCGTCCGTGGATGTCCTGGCTCTTATGTTGGCATGACCTCTATGAAACTGTCCAAGAGGATTTCTTGCCACGATCAAGAAGGAGCAAATAAAAACCATACCACGGCAGCACACCAGAAAGCTATCACCCTCGACGGTATTATCAAGAATACTGAGATAATAGGGAGGGCTCCTGACCAGCGACGTTTGCGACAGCTCGAGGCACTCCTTATACAGCATAAAAAGCCTTCATTGGATACGACACAGGAAGTTCTCTTCCTCCCCACCAACTTAAGAAGACCTATGAGTATAAATAATAATACAAGTAAGCCCAGACATAGCAACACCCCCAATCAAAGAATACCAGATGAGACAAGCAGCCCAGCAGCCAATGACAATTCGAGCAGCCGTGACGCAACGCCCAGGGACGTCATGCCCCAACCTTGACGGTCTGCTAGGTTGCAAAAGCGCGACCTTCAACAACGAGAAGTATCTTCAAAGAAACTTTCTCCAGCCAATAGCAGGAACGTATTGCGCCACCAGACAATGAAAAATCAGTGAGCGGTTGACCCCCTGCTGACCTACCACTACATCTTGAGTAGATCCTGGCAGTATCTACAGTCTACTCCGACCCACTGCCGTGATCATACTGGGATGAAACCGAGAGGAACGTTGGTCGCTACAAGAATACTAAATCCAAAATCTACTTATATCTTGGTTTATTTATTTACTGTAATACATAAATTTTAAAGCAAAATGCCTGATATTGACTCCTCCTGATGAATCATTTCGGCGCAATACTCGCCAGTTATAATAGCAGAGAGATAGCAATTATTAGAAAAATAAAGAAGACTATTTACAAGTTAAATGCAGCAATATCTTTCAATAATGCTTGCCTGAAAGAGGGTCTCCTTCCAATATATTATTATTATTATTATTATTATTATTATTATTATTATTATTATTATTATTATTATTATTATTATTATTATTATTATTGCCAGCACCATTAATGTTCTTTTTACTGCTTTTACGCGCTAAAAGCTCTATGTTAAAAAAATTAAATATTCAATAGCTCTCCATCAAAATCCATCGCCTATTAAAGATGATCCGCCTCGCCGTAGAAATGAATCCATTTATACAGTTATCGTCCCTTTCCTCTCCTCAGTCATTCTCTTTCAATCTTATCGGGCGGGGTCTGACGATACTGACAGTCGGGACATTCTCATTTGGCGAAACATGGCAGCCATCTCTCCGGCAATTCAGTGGAGGAAAAGACCTGCGAAGTTTCTTGGGTTTCGGGAGGATTTTTTGTTCCCTTCAGGAGCATTTCGTGTCTCCCGCTTTCCAAGTGAACAGAGGGCTGCTCAAGGAGGTTCTTCCGTACCCTTGGCACTATCTTTATGTCGCCCAATGGCCTTGTTTGGAAAAATAATTTGTTTGTTACTAAATGTATAACAATATTGATTTATCTACATCAAGAAAAGGTAGAGTTTCTTTCTCTTTTTTTTCAGTTAGGCTTTGCTGAAGCGTTCCTATTGTTTATGTGAAAGGAAATGTCTGCTATTACAAGCTGTCTATTGGTTCAGATCCAAGAAATTCATATTGCTTAACAAAAGGCATTTTGTTAAGCAATATGAATTTGCTAAAACAAGAAAAAACGAGAAAAAAAAAGGATTATGCGTAATAAAGAATACAAAATAGTGCAGCGTCTAAATACTATTCTATGTACAATAAAATATTAGTAAATAGTGTATTATAAGTGTTGACTCATATGATAAATGCATTCCTTATGAGAGAGAGAGAGAGAGAGAGAGAGAGAGAGAGAGAGAGAGAGAGAGAGCATCTTTCTATTACGACTGAATATGAGTAAAAAAAAAATAAATTAGCAAAATAGCCTGTACATTTAAATATTGTGGAAAGAATGGTATACTGTGTAAGGGAACATCTCTCAAAACTGTATATAAACTCCCAAAAGTTACTATATTAATTTTGATGACAGCCTTTTATAGTAATCGCTTGAAATATATGATAACCAGAATACCACAGTATGTAAACTTCTTGATCGTTACGAATGGTATACTGTGTAAGGGAACATCTCTCAAAACTGTACATAAACACCCAAAAGGTACTATATTAATTTTGATGACAGCTTTTCCTTTTATAGTAATCGCTTGAAATATATGATAACCAGAATACCACAGTATGCAAACTTCTTGATCGTTACCCATGTATGAGTCAATGTCGATGATGTTTGTTGTTGTGACGCCATGTAATTTGATATTAAATTAATCAATGAATCAATCAACACATGTAGCATGCCTCTTGGTTTTGCTTAGGAACAAGAAGCTTACATCAGCGTTCAAAGTATTTCCGTTTATTTCGCTGTAATAGGTATAGAAACTAAAGAGAGCAGTAAGAACGTGATATTGTTTTGCATGTGTAGTTATTGTCAGTTGAATATTGTAGCATAGAAACTTTGAAGTTAACAATATACTGCTAGTAAAAATAAAGGGGAAAACGTCCACTAAGATACTTATTCCCCGAAAAATTACAGCTTATTATTTCCACGTGAATTTTTTTTTTTATTATTATTTTCTTTTAATATTCTACCTATTCAGATGTTGTTCTGATTAAGGACGATAATGAGTATGATGAAATTTTCAAATGTATTGTGAAATCGAAGTGTGGAAGTTCATTTCTTCTGTTTGTTAACTTAATACTGAAATAATAAAAAAAAAATTATAATCTTACATGGGTGTTAAAATGATGATTTCTGATGGACAAAAATACGGTAAGTGGAAAGACTTCAGAGGAATAGTCCATGCAGAAATAAAGAGCATTAAAGAGAAAGTAACATTGTAAATAAATGCATGCTATTATGTTCATGGAGTATTTCATTTTTTTTTTACACTGTTGAAGGGTGTCTAATTTTTATGAAATGTTATTTTTCACATGCGATAGAAACGAAAAAGGCACAACTAAAAGCTGACATTCTTTTACAAAATAAACTTTTATTGCTCGGTATAACAAACATAGTTTTGGTACGAAATTCTGATTTTTCCGGTTAGGTTTATGGTAAGGATAATTGATGATGGAACCACACTGGAAATGTATAAATTCCATTTCATCCATTATTTGAACTGCGATTTCCATTAAATATCTGACAGTTAACAAAGGAATGTGTCTAAGGAATGAGTCCTAGTTTTTGTATGAGCTCACCCGCGCAAAGATATGCTATGTGGTATAAAAAAAAAATGCACTAGGAGACAACTCTTTCCCTTTGACTCAGAGACGACAGGGAAAGATTTAAAGAAAATATACATAACATTTTTCGTTTCTGAAGACTTTATGAATGATCTCTGATATAGAGACCATAAGCGAAAACACGTCCTAGAGTTAGTATCCTTCCCATCCAGGATTTTGCTTAGCTTAACTAGAAGTGAGGTTAGCGGCATGTGATGAGGTGGTCGGGGTCGGTCGTTGAGGTTGAAAAAGTGGGCTTTCTGAGGTACGTATGACAACAAATCCCTACTTTTATTTCCATAACGCTATTTCCTTAATTGGAGTGCTTCCTACAATCTGCTACGCTGCAAGAAAGGGCGTTAATTAATTACACGAAATATCTTTCTTGGACCTAATGAGGTAAGGTTTGTGAATATTTACCAAAAAACTAATTTAATATGTAAGACTACGTGATGTGGATTTAATATCAAAATTTATCATTTGAAATAACTGGGTATTTGTCAGGAAAATTATGATTTCAGTTCATGAGGAGTATTTTCTTAGTGATGGAATTTATGACGTTAAATAATGAGGTACTTTGTTAAACGATAAGTCTTCGTAATTTAAGGCAATCCAAGAGTACTGGAAGCAAAAACGTAAAAAGGGTACGTCTTAAATCTCCTACACTGAAGAATTAGAATCTATAAAATATATGATTAACAAGAATACGAGGAGAGGCACCTTTCATTTTCTTACATAATGTATGAACGATCGTTTGGTACATTGTACATTAAGGAATGAATATTGATTTGAATAATACTCTGCTCACAAGAAATGAAGGTTTTTCATAGCCTTACTTTTCATGTATTTGATGGAGAGGTTATTAGTATGAACGGCAAATGAAACTTCTTAGAGTGAAACCCTTGAAGTACGAGACAGAACATTATTTATGATTTTAATTTTTTTCTAGAGAGAAATAGATATTTAGTATAAATAGTAAGAAACTAATGAGGATATTGATATCAATATTAGAAGAGAATATATAGTTACAAATACTATTGAAAACCATTTTAGTAACTAACGTGTCGGAAATGAAAACTTGTCTATTGTGATAACCATGGAAAAAATGTTACCTCGGGACAAAAACTTTAGGGGTGATTGGCGTCGAGAATTTTGGCAAATTGAAAATTTAGGTGAGAGTCATAACAACATAGAGTAAGCCTGGTTAACACCAGGACTAAATGTAATGGATCCGCGAGGGAAACATTGCAGACGATAAGGCTTCTCGTTAAAAATGTTTTTGAGTTATTCATGTGGAAAATTTTATATCTGTGGAATAGTAAGGACTCAGAAGTTGACGGGAATACTCAAGAGGAGTTGCCATGTGGTACGATTTATTAAAACTAAATGGGTGACTACTGTGCAAATCCAGTACAGTAGAAAAAAGTTCTTTAAATAATATAAAACACCGGTATACGAAATAAGTTAAAGTAAGTATGATGAAGATATACGAATGATATGCATACAACAAACGTTAGGATGAAGACTTACTTACAAGATAGAGTTGGGTGAGAAGATAGTTACTATTAAAAGGATTATGGGTCTATAGATGGCTAAGGAATTATAAAGAAGAAAAGTTTTGGTTAGAAGTAAGAATTAAAATGCCATGGAAGGTAAAATGAATTGAAGTATCATCTAACTATAATAGTGTTTAATGGAGAAGCTGGAATATATGAATGGGAATTAGGTCCAACTACCTTCATGAAAAAGTGGATTATGATTGCTGACAAAATGAAGTAAAAACAACTTTGGCCCCGTTTAAAGGTTATGACACGAAATTTTCAGTAAATCAATATGAATTGGAACTCCTGGCAGTATAGAGAGCAGATGAAGTTAAACAAAAAAAAAAAACAGATAAGATTACAAACACACAATGAGTATTAAAAAACTGTTAAATCTACCTCCTAAGAGTAAACCGAAATACGAAAATTTTTCACAGCTGCTTTTCTTCATTAAGAGTAATGGGCGAGAGAATTGATAACATGAATAGAAAATGAAACTAAAAACTAGTCGCTATGATTTTATACCCTCTATTGAAATGTATTGTAACAGAAACTATACGAAATCGTTTCTTCTTGTTGTATAATTTATTTATTTGATTACATATAGAAGAAATTAATTGTTTCTTGAAAAATGATGGTTTCCATAAGCATCTGAATAAACATGGCAATTTTACTCATGAAACGGAATTTCAAATAATTAGGTAAGATTTATTGGTAGTTTGATTGCTAAAAGACACGCATCTGCTGAAATGGAACTTAAGTCCTGACCATTAATTTTTTTCTAATTAAAAATAACATTGTCCAAATAATCAACTGTTACATATCTTTACACGTAAGATACCAGAGCTACAGAAACTTAATTTTACAATAAATTTACAATATCGGTATTTTTTTTACACTTACAACACAAACATTCAACAGACACTTAACTAAAAGGTAAGCAATTTTAAAACTCATATTCCAAATGCTGTTTCGTGTAATTTTTTTGACAAACTTCCTTTGTGCACCGTTTTTAATAACCAACGGTCAAAGCAGAATTTGCTTTTGTCGAATGATAACAATTCTCTCTGATCCCAATTTTTTGTTCTGCTGCCCGAACTGCATAAAGATACCCAATAAATAACACTAGCGTATTGTTAGTCACCTTCCGTGGTCAATTCGGAAAATACAACACTAGGTTATTTATAAAACAGTCCTGTGCTATGTTACAAGTGTCATGTAACACGTTTTGGAAATACCACAAAACAGGTCTTAACTGAACGCAAAAGTAAAACGTGTAAGATATAATCTGTTTCTCCACACTTATCACACCAGTCATAATCCTTAAGTTTTAAAATACTTAATCATTGGTTAGTGGTGACAATGCCATTTAAACATTTATAAAGAAATTCTATCTAAACATATACAATGAATACACAGTTTACGCTTCTCCATATCGCTTTCCAGTTATAGAGAGTGCACTGCTCTGCAATCTTCGGTGCAGCGCTAGGCTTTAAGTACGAGTAAATGTCCCTGTTAGTCAGTACTAACGAGAGATAATTGATAACATGAATAAAAGATTAAACTAAAAGCTAGTCGCTATGCTTTTATACCTTCTGGTGAAATGTATTGCAACAGAAAATATACGAAATTGTTTCTTTTTGTTGTATAATTTATTTAATTGATTAAATATAGATGAAATTAACTGTTTCGAGAAAAACGACGCTTTCCATAAACATATGAATAAACATGGCAATTTCACTCATAGACATACATCTGCTGAAATGAAACTCAAGTCTTGACCATTAAATTTAAGTGTTCATAAAGGGACAATTAGGACGAATGCCAGGAATACCTTGTAGATAAAATGCGTAGATGATACGGCGGTTGAATTTCAACTCACTTATTTTTATAATAAATGTTGGATGTTTAGAAATCATGGTACTTTTATATTAAATTGTGCATAAAATAGAATATTAACTCATATCAACCCATATGATATCCTATTTCAGAAAGGAAACAGATTCCATATTATTGCTAACTAAAGTCAAAGATGATAAACTGTCCCATCTTAAATGTATATCGTTTGTTTCTCCCTAATTCCAGGAGGACTAACATACCACCAGATATTTTTTTAAAAGTGGACTTCCCTAAATAGGGCGGAATGGCATTGGAATGAAAAGGGCTTAATGTTATAAAATGAAACCAGGGAGAACACAGGATCATGGGTATTCCGGGTGTCTTAATTCCAAATTAGACACAACAACAACATGCACTAATCATAAACAACCCTACAACACAAGAATAATAATGGTAAAAAGTCCTTATGTGTATGAGGAAAGAGAAGTGGTAAAATTTAAACGCACAAATCGTGTGAATGAATTTACTTACGTTTATTAGAGTGGGCAATGAAATGAAGTCAGCAATGGGTTACTCTCACGGGGCATATTCAGTTTCGTCATGTCAAAATATTCTGAATCGGTAATTTCCTGTTCAGTTTTGTGCTTTTGAGTAGTTGAGAAGCTTCTTGCTGCGTGCAGAGCTGAATGAGATTTGAAATAAGAGATAATTCTATGAAATCTATGAAAATACTGAGTAACTAGTCAATGAAAAGTTGATTAGGTTTGGCGACATGCGTCACATAAAGTATATGGACGTCGCGAGTCCCGTGTATATATGTATCCAGTGTAAAGTGTCTATTCAAGTGCAGTAAGTGCCTATATAACTACGCAACAAGAGGCTCCTATCTATACAATTATATGGATTATGCGTGTTATCAGAAAAGATCACAAAGCGTAAGAGGAAATGGCCATATGAAAGGCTGGAAAATGGTAATTTTAGAGGTACAGCCTAGTCTAGCCTTCCCTAACTTAAACTAAGAGAACTCGCACACTATCATTTCAAAATGATATTTCATATCTGCCAGTCCGAAGTCGTCAGTGCGAATTTTCGAGTATAAGGTAGAACGCCAGACTAATTAATCTAAGCTGATAGTCCAGTGGATTGGTTGCTTCCATCAAATCGAACTGCACACTGTTTGCTCATCAAGACAAAGTGATGACAGTAGCTAAGATCAGGATGTCATAAAAGTGGCGATATATCCTTTGAAGTGGTTTCTTTGCAAATGACTTAATTTTTTTTATCAGGAGTGCCCGTTAAATAGTTTGGGAAGAAGGGAAGGTGGTATTTTAGTATTGGAGATAATATTCCATTTTTCGTCGCCAAAGTCCATAGATGAAGGCGAATATC
>NC_061107.1:43486125-43496125 GCF_015104395.2 Macrobrachium nipponense | reverse complement strand
CTTGTGTCGCAGAAAATCCGTTAATTTTCAGAGTGTCAGGAAGGATTAAAATTTCAGATCCCGGCAAAATCTTTTTTTACACGAACTAAGATATTCGAGGGTGCATTCATCTCGAGAGTTTGTGTGCAAACTGTGATTGCGGGTGTGCGAGAATTCTGTTGGGTGTCTTGAACAATATCTAGATTTATGTGACAAGTAATTGGTTCCTCTATATAAGTTATTGTTTGATTAACGGTCTCTTTTTTGTCCAAAAGGGATTTTAATGTGTTAGGAGATTTGTAGAACTTTCCTTTGATTAACACGCCATGTTTGGCAGGAGCTAAGATAATGTTTTTTATGCCCATAGATGGTGTCACATTTAATATTATAATTACTGTATAATGTTCCAATTATATCGCTGAATACATTTCAAATTTGTAACTAGCATGTCGGTGGTTACTGGGTTCGTTAAGTGTTTATTAGGCAGCCAGGTTCTTGAGACGTCTTCGACACTGGAACTGAGTGGTTGGGGTCATTCTCTGTCCAACGCTACGTGATTTTGGGTACTCCCATGCTTCGTGAACTTGGGACAACTCTATTACCTGTGTGGTTGTTACCTGTGTGGTACTGTTGCTGTTACCTGTGTGGTATTGTTACCTGTGTGGTACTGTTGCTGTTACCTGTGTGGTATTTTCTTAATATATCTCTCAACTTATGAGGACCCGACACTACGAATGGACTGATTATGCGAGTTCTGTATTTTGTTCCAGTAAGTGTTACTTGTAGTTATACTTCAGATTATTTGGTAATGGTAATATATTTTATTACATGCGAAGATCGTGTTATGTAATGGTTAAATCACATTGCATTTGAATGTTGTATTTGCTGTAGTTACTGAACTACCATGTATTTGCTGTAGTTACTGAACTACCGTTACAGTTCACAATTCAAATGGTGTTAGGACAACTGTAATACAGTTTAGTTGGTAAATGTAACTTGGGTTTTGTAATTGTAACTCAGGTTTTGTAAATGTAACGTAAATGTGACATGGAGGGATAGTAAAATAAAACAGTTAATATGAAATGTACAATTTATAGGTGACCATTTTGGGTGCAGTACACACACCCCAGTTCGACCTTCTGGATGCAAGTTGTCTACGATTCCTGTGGGTCCGTGGCAACACTTTTGCAACCTACAGTGGATCACAGCTCACAGCTCTATTGGATGGGCCAAGATGGGCTCGTCATTCAGCACCTATATGCCAGTTTTGCTTAGGTGTAGCATGAAAGCTGTTTATGTCATTTGTATACTGGATACATATCAATGTTTTTTACAACTATAAAGGTATCTGTAAGCGTGCACTTACCCACCCTGTACTGAATCTAAGTTACGCCTACGACACTTAACTCGTTATTGCCAATTCTTGAAAGTCGTACTCCGGACTTCTCAATAGGGAAGTTCGAAAACAATAATATTACGTGGACTACCGAAATAAAAAAAACAAGGTAAATGGCTGATATTCTAATTTTACGACATGTAAAGTAGGGCGTAATTCACCATTACTTAAAATAGCTTATATTGTATGAAAATCTACAGAAACCTGCTCTGATTTATTTGATACGGTTGTGTGATTCATAGGAAAATTCTTGGATGCACCTAATACTTCTAGGTGATTAAATTTATATTTTAATTCAAAAAGTGTTGATATGAAAGACCCAACATCACTCTCCCCCCCGCCCTCCCCCCCAACTGGAGTCGCTTACGTGGTATTTACTTTGCTTTCAACACTCGGAAAATTTGACTGACTCTGACTGTTTTGGCTAGACGGCCCATGAACCGAGTTCCTTGAAGCCCAATTTGCTTGTTTATGCTTCTGAGCAGAGCTACTGTTTACTTGTTTCTTTTTATTATAATGCTGATTCTTCTTGTTAACATTGGCAACGTTTTGTGTGTTTTAAGCATTACTTTGCCACTGATGGCTTAAGAAACATCGAACATGAGAATGACTTGAGCTATTATGAATTAGAATATAATGTGTACGGCAACCTGAAATCATATGACCCACGCGTTTACTATTAAAACAAGTTATCCCTGCTGTGTTATTATTAACTATATGTACTTGCTGTGGTTTACTTTCATACTTTCCAAAAACTTGAACAAGCAAGGAATCTAAATCTGCACACTTAGACATATGTTTCTTAATTTGTTTATATATGTCTAGTTCTGTGTTGTTGGGCAATAGCTCCTTAACAAAACACTGTACCAAAGCTTCTGGTAACATAACTGTTATGAATGTTAAGTATGTTAGCCTAATGAAATCTTTTACAGACATGTTATTCACTGCAATCCAGTTGTATTGTTTAAAGTTAAGTTGAGTCATAGAGATTAAATTAAGCATATAAGTAAAAGAACTCAAAGCTAAAACTGCCTCAAAGCCCTTGAAAAGGGGCAACTATTGACTTGACCCGAAATAATGTTACCACTAGGTTATTGGGTGTGCGCATGTTCCACTTGTTTTTGTGTTTTTTCTTATCACTATGGTTCCTAGTGACCCTATCAATATATCTGTATAAATACACACGCCCACTGCGTAAACGCATATTCAATATTTAATATAATGTGTTACATACAGAATTAATAGTGTCCCCCAAAATGATAAGATTAAGCACAGAAAATATGATTAAAGTATTTCGGGAGAACTTCTGGAAAAAAACAAAGTTGACAGAAACTCAAAGATAAAAAACCCGCAGGAGGTAAGTCCCAATGATGTAGATAGTTTCCTGTAGGAAAGTAAGGTTAAGAATGTCTTGTAACTCACCCTCAGGAATACGATTGTCGACCTGCGTAACGGAATCACTCAAAGACACACACCAAATGAATAGAAAGTTTGTACTTATCTCGATATATAGAGGAAAAACCCCTGTGTTTTGATGATGTCAAGGCCACTCCTACGTCATCTTTCCGCGACCCACTTCTGCTCGCGCTGTTATTGTTTCATTGCTATGATTCTCTTCCCGTTGCGCTGGGTTAATGATGATCTGATGCGGAAGACACGTCCTGTTGAAGTTTCTCGAAGTTCCACACTGTTGAAGACGCCCAATATACGATGTTTAAGCCTCTTGATATGATAATGTATGCTTCCTTTATCCTTACGAACTAGTGGATGATGTAGTCTCGGTACAATTAGAATGGTACTCGTGTTTTCGTCATCAGCATTGGCTGAGACACGAAGTTGCATGAAGATTCTCTTGCTTCGCCTCCATTCATATGTTTCTAAGATTTGTATGTCTTCGGTAGATGTGGGTTTATCTTCTGCTCGCTGCCACCATAATATTGGGGTGTTGACTTGCAATTGTTTGACTAACAAGGCACCCCGTTGGTTATTTTCTTACATGCGATAATATTCGCAATGTATCGGTTTGTATACATCACATCTTAGACAAGGATCATGTCTGTGATGATATTTCTTCTAAGTGTCCATCTATCGTAGGTAGGTTTGAAGTCGTTGAAACTCAGAGTACAAAAATAAGATATATTCTTCTATCTTACATCGTGGAGAGATACAAAGAAGGGTTTGATAGGTGTTCAAGCGAAGAGTGCTAGTTGAAGTCTAATATATAATTCTGTAGCGAGACATTAGTCGAGTGACATATTTCGCAATGTTACACAAACACACGAGTATGCGGATCTAGGTCTGTGACGTAGGCACTGGCTATCATGATAACGTCAACATGTATTTTGCCAATGGGGCATAGGTTGGCGTTACCTTTTAAACTGATGATCCAAGTGTATTCAGATGAAGATGTGATACACCGCCACGTCAATGCAATGTCATCTATTCACTAATTAATATTTAGAGATCCTACTAGACTACGAGTAGTCATCATATTACACAACAACATGTTGCTTCTCATAGATTGACGTAATACATTTTATTTAATATGTAATTATTACAGATGCAGAAGCACCTGCTCTCTCTCTCTCTCTCTTCCTCTCTCTCATCTCTCTCTCTGTACGCACACACACACACACACACACACACTACACACACCCACACACACACACACACACACACACACACACACACACACACACATATATATATATATATCTATATTAATATATATATATATATATATATATAATATGGTATATATATGATATATATATATATATATATATATATATATATTATAGATATATATATATTATATATATTATAATACAACATAAATGTTCATTAAAGTATGGACAACAGGGCTGAACTATTTTTAACCACATAAATCACCATAACCACAGAATAAACTAGAATTTGCCATGTATAATCTATAATAGCTCTTGTTGGTTCAAAAGCCAGATGGTAAAATTAGCTTTGATCAAAAAAACTAAAAGCAATGAATATCTCCAGGGTGCGTGGGATGCAGATATTATAGATAAACTCTTCCTCTAACCAGCGGTTAAGAAGATTCAAAGAGAAATAGTCTACTGTGGCCTCTTGGTAAAATACTGCTTTTTCTGTAACTTTTCTCAATTCATCTGCTACCTGAAGAGAGAGACACTTTGGTCTCAGAAATATAGTATCTATTTTCTACATTTTGGCGATTTTATCGGCTCCTTTTTATATTTATATATATATATATATATATAGATATATATATATATATATATATATATATATATATATATATATATATATATATATGGTATATATATATGTATATATATATATATATATATAATATATATATATATATATATATATATATATATATATATATATATAAATATAAAAGGAGCCGATAAAATCGCCAAAATGTAGAAAATAGATACTATATTTCTGAGACCAAAGTGTCTCTCTCTTCAGGTAGCAGATGAATGAGAAAAGTTACAGAAAAAGCAGTATTTTACCAAGAGGCCACAGTAGACTATTTCTCTTGAATCTTCTTAACCGCTGGTTAGAGGAAGAGTTTATCTATAATATCTGCATCCCACGCACCCCTGGAGATATTCATTGCTTTTATTTTTTTGATCAAAGCTAATTTTACCATCTGGCTTTTGAACCAACAAGAGCTACTATAGATTATACATGGCAAATTCTAGTTTATTCTGTGGTTATGGTGATTTATGTGGTTAAAAATAGTTCAGCCCTGTTGTCCATACTTTAATGAACATTTATGTTGTATTAATATCATGGGAAGTGATTTTCGTGTAAATCCAATGTAAAATTGATCACAGTCAAGGCAAGAGATTTCATATACTCCTGTATCTTTATGGATTGGCTTTTGTTGGATGTCAACTAAGGATTTGGGTGAGGTATTTGGATGGGTAAAAGCAAAAGGGTTAGAGTTTCTGAGTGTGTGTGTCAGTGTCTTATTCCTGTCCAGGTGTGGGATTTTAATTCATATTTTGTTGTTATGCGTTTGTCTGGTCTTGTTTTGAGGGGGATTATAAAAGATTGTGTTTGCTTTATGAATTGCTTTTTTATCTTATATGGTCAGAGTTCTTTTAGGATAGCAGCTGCTCACGGATTAGTTAAATTTTCTTTTCCAGAAGATCCTGGGAACAAATCCGTAAGGCTTTTATGAATAAATTTCTGGCTACCCCAGTACTTATAGAAGTGTTATGATAGGTAAAATAGTGAATTTATGAAAATGGAAATGGTGATTTTTTGTGTATGGCAGATTTGCATTCCGTCATGTCTAATTTTCAAAACATTAAGGAAAGGAATTTTGTTGTCTGTTTCCCATTCAACTTTCAAATTGATGCTGGGCACCAATGCATTTAATTTTGAAAGAAATTCGTTGGAATTGTGTCATCTATTATCACAAAATGTTAGAATATCATATACATATCTCATCCACAGTATGTCTTTAAGTTTTATTGTATTTGTGATTGTAGTTTCAAAATATTCCAAGACTTAAAGGGGTACCCATACTGCACCCGAATTTCTGTTATAGAATTACTCCCCGACTGAAGAGCTGTTATTAGATACGCATAATTCAACTAACTTTATTATTTTATTATCTAGGACTAGTGGGAAATGAGATGAATATGGGGTTGATTTTTCCTTCAATAATTGTAGAACAGTCCTGTACTGGTACTTTAGTGAATAGGGAATCTACATCTAGGCTTGAAAGTTTTCTGTTGTTACGTGGTATATGAGCTTCCCTGAATTTGTGACAGAAATATTATTAAATCGTATTTGTGTGAATACTTGATAAAGCCATTGGAAGTACTGATCAGCTTGGCAGCATTTTGATTTTGTATTGAACTTAGTTCCTTCTTCATAATTATTCACGTTTCATATTTGCATTTTTGAAAAAAAGGTTATTATAGGTATTTTATATCATTTAAATCTCCTTTGACTGAAAAGTGAACGAACAGACAGTTGTATAAAGAAATCTGAATCTACGATAAAATTGATAAAGTTTTCAGTTGACTACTAGTCTTTTGTATTGATTATCATAATCATTATGACCACCGAAGTTTGTTCGGTTTAAGGAAAACAATGAATGAAGCCTAAAACTGGGTCCCCTCACTGCAAATACTCGCATTAAAACGATGCAATTTAATCTTATTTGGAACCTGTAGATTTGCACATTATCACCTTAATGTAGAGTCAGGAATAAATTTTGTGTTCAATGTGTTTGTATGTGTATGAAAGTCTTTGTGTCGGTAGACTTTCTGGAATAGATGGACAGACCTTCACAAAAAAGTTTGTCAACATAAGGGGAAGTGAACCCCTACAGATAAATTTGCCACTATAATAACACCCATCCCCACCCCTTTCTTCCACCCCGAGGGCTTTGCATGCCCGTAGCTTGGCGCTCTGCGAAGCGTAGTGAAATCAGTTACTAAAACTAATGCTGCCGATGGTCTACCTTCATTCTGTCGACAGTCTATCACCACACTATTATCAGATTTCCATTGCAGCGAGCAAGTTTCTTATAATTTTTTTCTCATGGCTCTTACGTTGATAGAAAGTCATCTCTTGTTGTGAGAGCATTGATAACCTATCAGAGAATTGTTCGATGCAACCCTCGCTGCATAATAAAGGTTCTCGGTTTTTGCTCTGAGAAAGAAATAGGTAGAAACCACCCCTTTTGGGTACTTTAATGCAATATTATCAAAGCAAGTATGAAGCAACATTTTCGATGAAAGAGAGTTTTCTCCTCTATTTTGCCGTAAAAAGAATATTTGAATTTTAGCGATACAAGTCTTTACAGGAGGTGGTTTAAACTGGCTGAAATATTAGTTTTTTTTTTTTTTTTATGCGGGTGTAATGCAAATTTGCGCTCAAGTACTTGCATTGCTGGAGAGAGAGAGAGAGAGAGAGAGAGAGAGAGAGAGAGAGAGAGAGAGAGAGAGAGAGTTAAATGCATTATCTATTATAAATAAATTGAGCATTATTGTATCTAACATTTTTTAGTCATGTCTCAAAAAGCGTACTCTCATCCGTTGTATCTCTGGCAAAACGATCTTACTTCAAACGTTTGTCTTTTAGAAAGGAAAGCTGATATTTTATCTTTTTCAATTTCTAACTTTTAAATGGTTAACATGATCCACTTTCCATAAAAGACTACAAAACCCAGCCTTCCAATGCCGATTTAGTTTAGCAAACAAGAACTTATTTAGCAACTCTGCCCTGCCTCCCACCCACCCCCCCCCCCCCCAAAAAAAAAAAAAAAAAATTTCCTAATTTCTTGTTTTTCTAATACTTTTCTATTCAGATGGCTTCAAAGGCTCATCAAGGATTCTTCCCTTTCAGGTTACTCAAAAGGCCTTCAAAGAACTTATTTAAGGGAATTAATTAGACAGAAGCTGGGATTCTTAAAGAATCATATGGCTATATCAGCTGATCTGTTCTTAGTAATGCTGTCAGTAGTGCATTTAATTGTTTTGAGTAATTTTATCACGTTTTAATTTCACTGAACTTCAATGCTGTCCATTTGTTTAGTAGCAAATTTCTTGAAATACAGTGAGGGGTGATACACAGATGGGCTTGGTTAATTTAAATCGACTATTTGATTTTATATATGTTTAAGTGAATGCTATTGCTATGATATGCTCATTTCATTTAGAATATCTTTTTGAAGGGCAGTTCTTAATTTTCATATAAAAAAAAAATAGTTTTGTTGGGACGAACACATTATTCATAATGTGTTAGACTACTTCAAAATTGAAAAATAGAACAGAGGACCCATTACTAATGTTTCAAATGCAACTCTAAGTACAGCTGAGGCAACAAAAGTCAGTAAAGCTCCAGTTGAACAAATATGTAAAGAAGCACGAGAGTCGCAAGAATTTTATGGTAACCTAGTTTTCGAGGTAAAGAAGAGGAAAAGATCAAAACCTGCGACTGGTTTGAATGACTTTGACAAATGTTTTCTTCGTCGGATAATTCTCTAAATTTATGAGAGGAAAGAATTTCCAAGCATTAACAAAGTGTTGTTTGAAGTGAGGGAAAGAACAGGATTCAAAGGTGGCAGAGACTCTTTAAGAAAAATTGTGAAAGAAATTAGTTTCCGGTACGCAAAACTCGATGGTAGGAAATTTTTGATGGAACGATATGACGTGCAATGCTTGCAAACAAGATTCCTAGAAAAAATGCAAAAAGTCAGAGAGAACGGACGAAATGTAATTTATCTAGATGAGACTTGGGTTAACAAAATGACACTGTAGGAAAATGCTGGAAAGATGATAAGTCCGGGAATGCTACTGGAAATAAAGTGCCGTCAGGAAAAGGAGGCCGACTTATAATTCTGCATGGAGACTCTGCAGAAGGCTTCATTCTAAAACAGTTTGAGTGGGCATTCTCCCCTTACCAGACTCTGAAAGGAGGATAATCTGTACAGGACATAGGTTTTGACTTTAAGGTAATGAGTCCCTTGGGGGATTAAAAAGGAATGCATAGTTTGACTTGGGCCGCCTCTTCAGCCTCTTCAAAGAACTTGAAGATATAGCAACGTGTGTTTTCGTTTTTAGACACCCAAACCTTCACCACAGATTGGTACTACTGAAAAGGTGGTCCCTGTCACTAGTTGAGCGCTGATGTCTCTGTGAACCATTCTTCCTATACACGACGCGCTGACCACTGATGTCCCCTGCTATGGGAGACTGGCTCTGATCTACACAAGTCATATACATGGACTCAGGGAAAGTGATGGGAAGTTGTTTGTCTGGCATCACCATTGTTTCTTATACTTGATTTTCCCACCTGTTCTCATGGCTATGTACCTATTATCGTTTCTTCCGAGATTCTCGTGATTATTGACTGTGGTTGTAATATAATTGCTTGACAACTAACGTAAATACTAACACTACTAGGATTTTGCGCTCATATAACAGTCCAGTGATCTGTGTATTACCAGTGTAAAGGCTTTGCAGTGTTTCGTTCAGTATTACACTAATTGCATACGATTCATTCATCATTCCCTCATATGCTGCAACAGTTCGTGAATTGCAGATTCGTGCTGGGCATAACTGTTGTGTGGGAGTCGCCTGTAGTTCACCACTGCCAATTATCTCACTGACTGCCAGTACCATATCCTGTTAGTATCCCGGAAACCTCAGTGTGGACAAACCTTGCTTACAGTGCGCAACCTTATATTGCCTAAGGATCCAACTACTTGGCTATAGTCTGTGATCAGCCTATTGAGGCATAGAGAGTTTGCTTACAGTAGTACCGCACTTTCCATTGAAATTGTAACCAATAACAAAAGTCTTGTATAGTTTATACTTCTGATACCTCTAGTGAATTATATGATGATTAGAAACACCTAAGTTTGCATTGAATCCTTATTTCATGTTAGGATTACCTTGAATTCTTTAGGGCTCAACTTCTTCCGTTGCATTATCTTCTGATATAATGTAGAGCCATTCCTCCAATTCTCAGGCTATGAACACCGTGGAAATATACGTATATATGTATATAAGAGAATAAGACGCGCACGCACACACACACAAATACACACACACCACACACACATACACACACACACACACACACACACATATATAT
>NC_061107.1:43471125-43473625 GCF_015104395.2 Macrobrachium nipponense | reverse complement strand
CTTCTTCCTGTGTCCAGTCTTCTTTCTGTGTCCAGTCTTCTTCCTGTGTCCAGTCTTCTTTCTGTGTCCAGTCTTCTTCTGTGTCCAGTCTTCTTTCTGTGTCCAGTCTTCTTTCTGTGTCCAGTCTTCTTTCTGTGTCCAGTCTTCTTCCTGTGTCCAGTCTTCTGTCTGTGTCCAGTCTTCTTTCTGTGTCCATACTTCTTCCTGTGTCCAGTCTTCTTTCTGTGTCCAGTCTTCTTCCTGTGTCCAGTCTTCTTTCTGTGTCCAGTCTTCTTCCTGTGTCCAGTCTTCTTTCTGTGTCCAGTCTTCTTCCTGAGTCCAGTCTTCTTTCTGTGTCCAGTCTTCTGTCTGTGTCCAGTCTTCTGTCTGTGTCCAGTCTTCTTTCTGTGTCCAGTCTTCATTCTGTGTCCAGTCTTCTTTCTGTGTCCAGTCTTCTTCCTGTGTCCATCTTCTTTCTGTGTCAGTTCTTCCTGTGTCCAGTCTTCTTTCTGTGTCCAGTCTTCTTTCTGTGTCCAGTCTTCTTCCTGTGTCCAGTCTTCTTTCTGTGTCCAGTCTTCTTCCTGTGTCCAGTCTTCTTCCTGTGTCCAGTCTTCTGTCTGCGTCCAGTCTTCTGTCTGTGTCCAGTCTTCTTTCTTTGTCCAGTCTTCTTCCTGAGTCCAGTCTTCTTTCTGTGTCCAGTCTTCTGTCTGTGTCCAGTCTTCTGTCTGTGTCCAGTCTTCTTTCTGTGTCCAGTCTTCTTCCTGTGTCCAGTCTTCTTTCTGTGTCCAGTCTTCTTCCTGTGTCCAGTCTTCTTTCTGTGTCCAGTCTTCTTCCTGTGTCCAGTCTTCTTTCTGTGTCCAGTCTTCTGTGTGTGTCCAGTCTTCTGTCTGTGTCCAGTCTTCTGTCTGTGTCCAGTCTTCTTCCTGTGTCCAGTCTTCTTTCTGTGTCCAGTCTTCTTCCTGTGTCCAGTCTTCTTTCTGTGTCCAGTCTTCTTCCTGTGTCCAGTCTTCTTGCTGTGTCCAGTCTTCTTCCTGTGCCCAGTCTTCCTGTGTCCAGTCTTCTGTCTGTGTCCAGTCTTCTTTCTGTGTCCAGTCTTCTTCCTGTGTCCAGTCTTCTGTCTGTGTCCAGTCTTCTTCCTGAGTCCAGTCTTCTTTCTGTGTCCAGTCTTCTGTCTGTGTCCAGTCTTCTGTCTGTGTCCAGTCTTCTTTCTGTGTCCAGTCTTCTTCCTGTGTCCAGTCTTCTTCCTGAGTCCAGTCTTCATTCTGTGTCCAGTCTTCTGTCTGTGTCCAGTCTTCTGTCTGTGTCCAGTCTTCTTTCTGTGTCCAGTCTTCTTCCTGTGTCCAGTCTTCTTTCTGTGTCCAGTCTTCTTCCTGTGTCCAGTCCTCCTTTTGGTCCTCGTCTCCTTGTGCCGTCCTTTGCAGACCTTCTTGCTTCTTTCCTCCTCTTTCCCTCAGTCCTTGGCAGCAGGCTCTGTTGTTGAGAGGCTGAATCAAAGACGCTTGGTGCTGATGGTTGGTTTGAAAAGCTGACGGAAGCTTCGATTCTTCTCTTGTGGATTTCGAAGTCTTCTTCCTTCCTTGGAGACAGACGGAGGCAATTGAGATTCTTTAGCAATTTGAGCAGTGAAGATCTCTGTGGCTGTATTCGACGGAGCCACAGCTCTGCAAGAGTGGCTTCAAATTCTTTTGAAGTCTTTCTCCTTCCTTGGAGGCAGACGGAGACTGTGTGTTTTTTCGTCCTTTGTCCTCCTCCCCGTGTGTCTTGAAGGACGAGTTCATTTTGGGATTCTTGAAGATTTGGGATGCCTTTCTTAGTTCCAGTATCCAATCCTCTTTCAGTATCCAGTCCTCCTTTTGGTCCTCGTCTCCCTGTGCCGTCCTTTGCAGACCTTCATGCAATCTTCGTCCACTTTCTCTTAGCCCTTGAAGGCAGACCCTGTTGTCATGAGGCTGGTTCATAGACGCTTGATGCTGATGGTTGTTTTGAGAAGCTGACGGAAGCTTCGATTCTTCTCTTGTGGATTTCGAAGTCTTCCTTCCTTCCTTGGAGACAGATGGAGAAAGTGTGTTCGTTTGTTCGTTCTTCTTCCTCCCTTCGTTTCTTGAAGGGCGATTTTCTTTTGGGATTCCTGAGGATTGGAGAAGCCTTTCTCCTCTGTTCTTGTAAGTAGAATAGTCCTATTCTCACTCTTCCTCTATAGCAATTTGAGCGGAGAAGATCTCTGGGGCAGGATTCGACGGAGCGAAGAATGGCCACCTCTGCAAGAATGGCCCCAGGTTCTTTCCGAGCTGTGGCTCCGTCGAGGATAACAACATCTCCAGAGATCTTCAAGTTCAAATGCTCAAGAATTCCAAGGTGAAGGCACTCTTCTGGACACAAACAGAGAGGAGGCCGAACGAACGAACGAACGAACGAACTAACATACTGTCTCCGACTGGGATCCAAGGAAGGCGAGGACATCGAAATCCAGAAGAGAAGAATCGGTAAAGGTAGACATTAAGATAAGACTGAGCATACTGGT
>NC_061107.1:43466125-43468625 GCF_015104395.2 Macrobrachium nipponense | reverse complement strand
TGAAAAGGAAAAGTTTAGGCCTGTTGGTGACGTCATTAAAATCCTCCCACTGCAAATCCTGACGTTGGGAGCACGACAAAATGCGAATTTCCTCATTGATTCGTTATATTCTTCCCATTTTACATTCGGAATTCGCTACAGCAACGTTCGTGACATATTTCGTTATAATAAAATGGTTCGATGTAAAGCCGGGTTAAGTGAGGCCTGGAATAATCGAAATATCCAGCTTGGACACTCCCACGGTTGACAGTTAGAATTAATTGTGTGCTGATTGACAAAACGCTTTACTGTAAATGAAAGATGAGAGTCTTTTCACGTTCCTTAGTACAGATTTCCTAGAAGAAAATGACTGAAAAATCTAGATTAATATATTGCAAGAATGTACATCATTACTACATTAGGAATTTTGTTTCGAAAGGCACTTACAGAATCTACGTTTATGGAGGTTAAATTTATTAGCGCAAATAGGAATTAAATTGAGAAATGATAACCAATGTACTATGAGGAATGTCGAAATTATCACAGCTAGCACATCACGTCAATTTAGGAAAAAAAAATTGTTTATGGCAATATATTAGAATGGTATATATTTATTTCTATCTTTTATCGACGTATATTTATTCAAGATATAAGCGATTGCCTAGCATTCCTCCAAGAAGGGAAAGATTTTGTTTGATACATGATTACGTCAATACAAAAGTTATTAATGCCCGAGTTTATAGATGTTGTATGAATATGTGTGTTATATATATATATATATATATATATATATATATATTATATATATATATATATATATATATATATATCTATATATATATACAATCCACAATGAAGTAAATTTCTCTTGTAGTTTAAAAATATAAATATCTTGTAAAGGATTAAAGCTTTCGAACCATCAACTGTGGTCTTGTTCACTAAAGTGTGATATGTAACCTCAAGGAACTGACAAGTAGAGCACAAACATTTGTTTTTCGAGCATACCGAATATGTGATCCCCAGTTCATTGACGCCGAAATAAATTTCTTGGTAGATAGTTTTACTAAACTGTGTTACCCAAAGTTTTTTATACACAGTCTCTATCTAAAGCTAGATCGATGTTTTACGCCCCTCATGATATAACTGAAAAAAGGCAGATTTTAAGGCATCTCTGCTTTCCTCCTATAATGAGAAACTTAATAAAAATTTTCTAGACAGCTTAAAGGAAAAAAAGAACGGCTTCACGTAGTTTTCCAGTACAACAGTACAATCAGAAGAAAACTCATTAAAAATAACCCGGGTAATAGAGAGAATGTAGGAGTATATGTAATACCTTGTGTGATTGCAATGATGTTACGTGGAGAAAGCGGACTCCATTGATAAGAGAAGGGAAGAACACGTTGCTGCTTGCAGAAGGGGAAGTTCATACAGTGCAATTGCGCAACATACATGGGAGAAAAACCACGCAATAAATTTTAAAGGTACAAAGGTTGTTTTTTGCATGTAACGACCGGACTTTGAGACGAGTAGTAGAAGGGGCGTTAATTTCACTAAACGAGACCTTTGCAGGAAATACTGGCATTACAGAAAATACAGCTATTTGTGAGGAGTATGTAGGAAAGGGAAAATTTCAAACTTTAGAATATATGTGCCAATAACGATGCTGCTTCCTCTCCTGTTTACTCTCAGGTCATTTCTCCATCAAACCGCCCAACCACCCATAGAACAAGCAGTTGACAATAGAAACATTCCCCCACGAAGATCAAGACGAAATTCTGGAAGAACCGAGGGCTCAACCGCCTGATCATTCATAATTTGAACTAGCTTGTTACCTAACCGTTGTTTTTTTCAAATGTTTGTGTCTTCTTACTTGTCAGTTCCTTGAGGTTACATATCACACTTTAGTGAACAAGACCACAGTTGATGGTCGAAAGCTTTAATCCTTTACAAGATAATATATTTTAAACTACAAGAGAAATTTACTTCATTGTGGATTGTATCCCCATTTACTTAGAGGTACGACATAGTACCTGGCTTCTGCATATATATATATATACACTCACACACACAAACAAAGCTGATTGCCAGTCCTCTTGAAGTATTATTCCACCAAATGCTATCACATGCAGCATTCCGAAAACCATTTGTGAGCTGGAAGGGTTTGAGAAACAGGCGTTTGTTCCCCGACTTCGTTGTCCATCAGAATCACAGTTTGAAATGACAAAGCACTGTCTGACTGTTTCCGCAGATAGAGGCTATACCTTCGCCACTGCAATGCTTAGAATTCTATTTAGAAAAGATTCCAACATGGATTGTAAAGGTGGTGATCGTTCTTCAAGGTACAGTATAAAATATATATACTATATATATATAATATATATATATATATTATATATATATATATATTTATATATATATATATATATATATATATATATATATATATATATATATATATATATATATATATCATATTAAGTATTGACAATTAAATAGCTAGCAATTTGTATATATATTTATG
>NC_061107.1:43458625-43461125 GCF_015104395.2 Macrobrachium nipponense | reverse complement strand
CGACACTGTATATTAGGCGTTGAATGAGAGATATTTATTTATACGTATTTGCAATCCCGAAATAAGAGTGGAATCTCTTTATTTTGGTAAATTTTCAAACTGTATAAAGCGAGTGATGTAGGACGTATGGAGCAGTTGGAACAGTTGTTTCGAACAAAGGGAAACGTGTGGAAGGAAAAATTTTATTCAGGTTATGGGAATTTATACACATCTGATACGAATAAGATTTATAAAGACTTCATCACACAGTAAAAATATAAATTGAATAGATTTGTATTAAATCTAGTTTCAGCTTGTCTTTTGGTTTCACGAAATCACGTGCCCCAGGGACAAATATTACAGGGAAAAAGTAAAGTTAATTGACCTTGAAAACTGAGCTGCTTGCCTATGACGATAGTATCATTCTTCATCAGTTCCATCTCCTAAGTAAGGTTATGTTGATTGCTGAATAGCGTAACAAAAATATGGACAAAATTGATACATGGTACAGCCAACATCAACAATTTTGGTAAGTATCGCAACTAAATTTTTAGGAACTGCAAAAGGTCTGAGACAGAGAGAGAAAAAGATTAGTTTAGAAACCAACTTATAGATATCCCTTTACTTGACTTTTTTTTTTTTTTTTTTTTTTTTTTTTTTTTTTTTTTTTTTTTTGTGGGGGAATGGGTTTACTCTTTAATTTATACAACCTGAGACTATGTAAAAAAAGAAATCCGATAATACAATGACGCATGATTCAAATTAGCTAAATAGTTTCTATGCCAGTGCGTTCCTTAACACGTGCTGAATATGACCCAATAACAAGTTAAAGTCGCATCGAAATCCTGACCTCAGGTTACTTATTGTTAATTCAAACAACTAAAGGAATCCTAACTTGAGGCTGAATATCGTAAATGAAAACAAATAAGGAAATCCTGATCTGAGGTTGTTTATCATTAATTCACACGACCAAGGGACTATTGACCTGATCTTACTTCTTCTTAATTCATACGACTAAGGGAATCCTGACCTAAGTTTGCTTATCATTAATCCACATGACCAAGCCAAACCTGTCCTCAGTTACTTTGTCGTTAATTCTTTTGACCAACGGAATCCAGACCTGAAGTTGCTTATGTGGATTCACACAGACAGAAAAATCCAGAGCTCCTGAGGTTACTTGTCATCAATTCACACGACTAAAGGAATCCTGACATGAGTTTGCATAATGGTAATTCACGCGATTAAATGAATTTTGACTTGAGCTTGGTTATCGTTAGTTCACACTACTAAAGGAATCCTGACCTGAACTTCCTTATCAGCTGACTAAGGCATCCTGACTGAGCGTGAGTATTTTTAGCTTACCCGACTAAGGGATCTCTGGCCTGAGCTCACTTATTTTCACCTGACACGACTTGGTGAATGCTGACCTGAGCTTGCTTACCGTTAATTTACACAACTAATGGAATCCTGGCTTGAAGTTGTCTATCATTAATTCACATGACTATGGGAACCCCTACCTGAGGTTAAATATCATTAACCATAACCTCAGCTTGCTTATTGTGAATTCTCAGGAGTGAGAAAATCCTTACTTATCGTTACTTCACTCAACTAAGGTAATCCTGATCTAATTTTCCTTATCCTAAATCACATGACTGATCTGCTGTTTAACATCAGTTTACTGCTTGAAAACATTCAAGACAGAGCTTCCACAGAACGCTCTTTTAAACACCCCTATGATAAATTCTTGGAGGAATTCTGCTTTTTGGCGCATTGGCCGAATAAATCATTTTAAAGCAAGAGCGTCATAGAAGCTGCGTTAATTCCCTGCACGGATAAATCATTTATGCACGGAACAATAACGTATGAAAAATTATTAGTATATCACCTCATGCCTTGAATATTTGTGGGCAAGTATTAATAAAAAATTTTAAGCAGCTAAAGTTGTTTTAGGAACTAAATAAAAAAAAGTATATTTGAAAAATTACTTACAAAATCAAAGTTGGTAAAACAGACAAAGCCCTTTTATTATAGACAATGCAAGTAAATAATCACGATATGGAACGGATGGACAGAAAAAGACGGTTACTGCAAAATTCAGAAAACGTAGACATTAATTGCTTTAAAATGGAGTATTGGAACTTTATTGAAAGTTCATAACTATGTATGGGCATTACTTAACACATAATACAAAAACCTCGGACACTGATAATATAATGTTACTTATCAGCTTAGAATATAGTACCTGTGCAGGAGCATAATGATTAATAGAAAAGTTATCAGCTTTATTCTGTTACTTTTGTCTTTTATTTTTTTTATGTTTGCCTGAAATCTTACCCTTGGCTTGAAAGTTTAACTGTTCTTTATACGTCTAATGGCGGTATTAGTGTTATAGAAACTATTGTTAAAAAATTAAAATGTCAATAATTATTCGTGCTTTTGTGTTAACTTTCACTACAAAACTCCATTTCCATAAAGAGTTGTTATTCCCTTTTCTAAATAAAATATGTAGTATTAATAGCTA
>NC_061107.1:43426125-43436125 GCF_015104395.2 Macrobrachium nipponense | reverse complement strand
TTCGAAGACATTCACATATGAGCTTTATCTCTCTCTCTCTCTCTCTCCTCCCTTTTACCATTCCGGTTGTAAATGCATACATATGGAGAATTGTAATAAACTAACTACAAGAACGAAAACAAAATAGTAATAATAGTGATTAAAAAAATAATCTTAATACCAAACGGAGGGATATCTGGACTTCTGTCGTATTGTACCTGTGATGAAGGTTCAGGTTTCTGTTTGTTGTGAGTAATAATTTTATGATTTTGTAAGTGTAGTAACCAGATACTTGGCACTTCGTTCACAATATATATATATATATATATATATATATATAATATATATTATATATATATCATATATATATATATATATGACGAAGTGCCAAGTATCTGGTTACTACACTTACAAATCATAAAATTATTACCTCACAACAAACAGAAACCTGAACCTTCATCACAGGTACAATACGACAGAAGTCCAGATATCCCTCGTTTGGTATTAAGATTATAATATATATATATATATATATATATATATATATATATATATATATATATATATATATATATATATCTATATATATATGATTTGTACCCTTGAAAACTGTATCCTTGTAATATCTTTTTTTTTCTGATTAAGAGGATGTGATGAGTGGTGACATTCTTAGAATGTAGAGGTCTTCAATTTGACTTTCCATGGAAAAAGTGGTCTTAAAGTGACATGACAGCTCAGCTTCGGAAATGATGACACAACCTCTTTGAGTGGCGCGATGTTGAAGGTTGCTTCCTAAGCAGAAGAGGTCACGTCCTGTGTCCATGTGCAAGCGGAAGCAGATATGCTTCCTGAATATGGTTTGGGGCAGATTCTTGGGCGTGAACAATGATCTGTATAATGACGTCCTGAGCTTGTGACGAATTAGTGACGACATTTATCTGGGAGTGTCTTATGAGTGAATTCGTGCTTGAGTACGTGCGAGCTATTTCCCCTACATAATGAGAGAATAAGTTAGCCAAAATGGAGAATGATAAGAAGTCGGCAAAGGGCCAATATGGCTCCTTTGATTGTGTTTTTAATTAAGTGTCATTAGTGTTTGAATGGGTGAGCATACTTATTTTTTTTAGCCAAAAGTGTGGCTTGACACTATATTTTTAATATTTGATTCAAAGATATTCTGTTCCACTTGATCATTTAATTTATGTAATTTAGATTGATTTTCTTTTGCTTTATAGGCTGATCTGGTAACTTATTTAGAAATGAGAACTTAACTGATGTTCCGTGGTGTTATTAGACCGTGATATGACTTTTCCTAGTTTTATAACTAAACTAATGTTGGTTAGTGTAGAGAAAGGGGTGGACGGGTTTAGTTCGATCCCCAGGGTTATCTGAGTTATTAGGTCTTTTGAATTTAACCTTTCAGTGAATCATTTTGGTTAAAGAACCTGATTTATTTAGTTAATGCTTTGTTCTTAAATAAATGTATTTTTTTAGTTCACAAGTATGATTTAATTGCCTTAGGTAATTGAGAGAGAGAGAGAGAGAGAGAGAGATAGAGAGAGAGAGAAAACGGATGTCACCTCAGTGCCTTCTTGTGCTAAGTCTATGCTACCAAAATGCCTAGATCAGGCAAGCTTACTTCTTCCCTCCTCTTGAGGAAGGGGGTAACAATTATGGTGGCAGCGTGTAAATGAACAGTTTACGCCTATTGTGAAATTAATGGCAGCTTAAAAAGGCTGTTTTGAGAGAGCCTGGTTGTGAAAATGAACTAGGATTTCGAACATTAGGTGATAGGTGATAGTAGTTAGTTGGCTGTTTTCTGGTACTGAGAGGAAGAGTTTTAATTAGGGTCAGCATTTTTGCCGCCGTGATGTAACTTTGAGTTTTTGTCACTCAGTTGGGTCTTGCAAGTGTGTGTGTTTGCCAAAGTTCTTGCTGCTCGGGTGGAAGATCGCTTTTAACACACGCAAGTAGGTGCGTATTTTGTGCTTTTACATACGCGCAAATCGGTAGTATGGTAATCTTTCATTGACAGCGTGAGTGTTACATCTTTTTTTTATGCCCTTGTGTTTTTTTCCTCTTTCTCTCTGTGTGTGAATCATTTTTGGGTTTGAAGAGACAGTTCACATCACCATATTAAGGTCACTTAGCAATGTATCACTAGATGTCTGCATAAAGTGCGAATCAATTTCCATAGAGGGGTCAGGTACCGTACGGGACATGGAATTCCAAGTCTGATGCTACAAACATATGCAACTATTCTAAAATACTTAAAACTGCAATTAAAAGGAAAACTTTCGCATTATTGGCCATAGTAACAACCAAACACTTTAGATTAAACTGCTTATATCTTAATTAAATAGAGTTCGTAGTGCTGTTCTTTTCTTTGTACAAGCAGGTTACTTCATTTTCACAAGTGTTTTTATGTTATTTCCGTTTGTCTGTTGTAAGCTTCCTTTACATTTCAGTGTTTTGCCTTTCTTTTTGTATTGCACAATCTAGTGTTTTACTTGCCTTTGTATATCATACATTTTAGTATTTTACTAGCCTTTTGACTTTTAACTAACCTTTATTTCACTTTGTCAAACTTTACCTTTTATTTCTTTTCAATGGCAATTTCATTTTTTTTTCTGACAGCTTCTGGTGTTTGTGTTTCTGTTTTTTATTAATTGAAAAAAAAAAAAAAAAAAAAAAAAAAAAAAAAAAAAAACTTTTTTCTGGTGCTATCCCATAGTTGAGGCGTCCAGATAGGGTTGTACAGATAGGGTTGTAGTAAATTAGTCCTATTGGATAAACCTACTTAGACTTAGAAACCATGTGCTAAATACATCACTAGTTTATATTTTGCTTCAATAAACAACGGATTTGGATTTTTGAGCCCTAATTCTTACCAAAGCATTGTTTCGTAAAGTTATTGGAATAAAAAACGCCTACAGTTAATACATGCATTCCTCCCTGTAAACAAAGTCATTTTCGTTCCTTTCATCCATTCGTTTTCCTGAAAAATGGTCTCTTTTTATATAAGGTTTCCCGATATTGCAAAACTTTCAAAAGAGTTTGGGGGTCGAAGTCTCCTTGTGAAATAGTAGCATTGTATTTCCTTCATAGCATTTTCATTAGTTCGTTTAGATTTTCTTTACCAAAATTAGCCCTACATGTGAAAGAATAGAACTTTCAATTATTGCTAATTATTTTCTGGTGTTTGTCTTACTCTGTATACTATTCTAAATTACATAAATTGATATCTCAGACACAGTCAAAAGAAGGAATTTTAGCAATAATAATAATAACTTGAAAATCATGATAAATTTTGCTTTATTTATTTATTCTGGAAATATTCCCATGTTTCAGATGCACATATTTTTCATTTTAGTAATGTGTACTGTCGGCTCTTAGTTCATCAACACATCACACTTCAAACACATTTATTATCTTCCTTGACATAACAACTCAAAAGATTCAGAAGAGTAGTGGATATCACGTTCTCCAATTTAGTTTTTTACATAGATTAATCAGATAGCAATGTGCAGCTGTCATATTTATATATCTGATTATTCTTCTCCCATTAACTAAGGAGGCATTTCATGTCACACATTTATAAAATTTGCCTAGAAGAAGAAGAAGAAAAGAAGAAGAAGAAGAAGAAGAAGAAGAAGAAAGAGAGAGAGAGAGAGAGAGAGAGATAAGTCTTAGCACTAGGTAGAAATTTTAGTCACGTTAAAACATTGAGATAGACGGAAAGAATCTTTAAAGCTTTCACCTATTTGAGCAAGACTATTGTGCCTAATTCCTATAATTCTCTCTTCGCAGAGGTGTGTTTCTGAAAGTTGTTCTCCGTCACGCTGCTCCAACATTGTGCAAGTATTCAAGCCTCCAAGAGAAGGGCCAACGCACATTGCTAAGCCTATATCTGTAAATTTACCTTTGATTGGTTTCATTAATATTATATAAATAAATCAAGTTAATGGTTCCCTGGTTATATTTATGCCTCGATAGAATACCTAGTTCCAGTCTCTAACTTTATTGTGTTTGTGATTATTGACGGAGTGTGACAAGGTCCTTTGATTACTAATTACATATAAAGTAAACTATTAAAACTATATATATATATATATATTATATATATATATTATTATATATATATATTATATATATATATATACATATATATATATATATGATATGTATGTATATATATATATATATATATATATATATATATATATATATATATATATATATACATACATACATACATAAATGGATGAATATATGCATAATGTTTTATATAGTGTGTATATATTCCAACATGATTGTGAAATGCATATAGCAACTTCAACCAAACTAGTATACATATGATTACTACCAAGATAAGTGTACTGTGAGACAAAACATCACTAGCACCAAAGGACACCAAAGTGGGTGGGGGTGAGGTCTTTCCTAAAACAAAGCTGATTCTTCTTGTAAGCTTAGTAACTAAATAAATTTTACGAAATTATCATATCCGACTATCTGGAGGATGAAGAACTACTTTTAGGGTTATTGTGGCGGGGGGGGGGGGGGGGGGGCGGGGGGGGGGGGGGAGACATCACTGGCTCTAAAGGGGCTTCCAGCTGGAAGGGGTGACATGTAAAAAAAAAAAAAAAAAAAAAAAAAAAACAAAAAAAAAAAAAAAAAAAAAAACGACAGATATTAAGTGCCTAATTCATAGTTTTCATGGTCGCTGAGATGAATAGTAATAGTCTAGATGCCTTAAGTCCAAGTTCAGCCCCAATAGGAATGGGGAGTGAGAAGGGGAGATATATAAAATGTTAAAATTACTGGGCAATGTAATTGAAGCATCTATTTTAACAGAGAGAGAGAGAGAGAGAGAGAGAGAGAGAGAGAGAGAGAGAGAGAGAGTAGAGATATTAGAGAAGATAGAGGGACAAAGTTAGAGTTTGGAGAGAGAGAGAGTGAGAGAGAGAGAGGAAATGAGAGAGTAGAGGGGTATTAGGGAGGAGAGAGAGAGAGAAAGTTTATGCCTTACAAGTTAATTCTACTTATGTTTCATAACGCAGCTTGATATGACTGGTTAGCCACAACAATTACTGCAATGGGGGCATTTTTCCCCTCTCTCTTTGTACACGGAAAATCCAAGTGCAAAATTTTCAACATTAGTAAAAGAAAAAAAACATTGAAGAGTAATTTTGTAGAATTTTATTTGACCTTAATATTATCTCATTAATTATTGTACCAAGACCCATTAGGCATAACTGATTTCGTAAGGTTAATTTCTTATATGGACTGATAGAATTAGTGATGAATTTCTTCTATAGAATTCCTTTTACAATAACTATACTACATCTTACCCTAGAATATGCATTGTGTGTGAAATTGTTTGTGATATAATGAAAATTTGGGAAATACACCAAGAACATTGTTACCAAAAACACTTTCTTAATACGTATGAGGTTCCAATTAATGACAGGGCTTACCTTATCATAGCATAGAGAACGTTTATCTATTAAAATTTTACATGTAATGATAGTTAAAGCATAGGAAGAAGGCTCATTTAGTCATATTTCCAGAAAGGATACACTAACCTTTATAGAAAATTATGCACTATGCTTATCAGACCCACTGTACATTGTTCTATATTTATGTATAAAGTGTACCTTTTGACGGGGTGATGGACAATATTTCATATCCCTAAAAAATAACGTCCTATCATTGTGCGTAAGACTCCTTACCCTTACGATACTAATGTGTCAAAACCAAATTATTTAAACTATGAGCGAATTTAATGGTAAGCTTACTCCCTACAAACGTCAGATATGCCATATCCGATTATCATTGTGTATCTATTAATTCATTTTTTGAGAAAATATTTGTTAATGAAGACATTTATGGTAATCATTGGAGAAACGCACACAAAGCATCTATAAAAAGCTCCTGTCAGTCTGCGTCCAGAGGAAGATGGACTTTATCTTGAAATATGAATATTTTAGTCATGAGGACATCAATTGTTTACAAACATACCATTTTAGCCTTGACACACTTTCATATTCGACAGTCTGTGTTATGAAAAATCCCTGAAAGTGTGCGTGAAGGATTTCATATAACTATTTACGTAGTTTTTATACAAAAATGTATAGGAAGTAATACAGAAAGTAGTCAGTATAAGACCCAAAACATTAAGTAAAGTATTACAAAAGACCATAAGGTTTAAAGAGAAAAATGTAATGGCTAAAACTGATAAATCATATTGATGATGACCTCCACACAATCCTGAAATAATGAGTGGTATAAATGAAGTTAATAACTAAATGATAAATCATCCAGGAATTTATTCAGGAAAACAAAAATGCTGGCTCTGCACACATTTTCCTTAAATTACGGGGTTCCTCATGGAAATAACCTGGTAAAAGATGCTTAAAGTGAAAAGTCTAATAACGGCAAACCACTTGATCTATATCGTTTTGGGGTTTAAAAATTGTGAAACCAGAGATACGAGCGTTACCATTAGCGAGTCAAAATATAACAGCGGATCTCAAAGGAGAATCTATTCAAAGAGCAGTTCCTTATTGGCTGAAATGAAAGATCAATAAAATGAGCATCAAATCCTTTATATGCCAATCCAACTCCTCCCCCCGCCCCTCACCTCTCTCTCTCTCTCTCTCTCTCTCTCTCTCTCTCTCTCTCTCCCTCCCTCTCTCTCTCTATTTTATTTTGGCGCAGAAAGTGTCCTCCGGCCAAAATCTGAGTGAAAAAAAAAAAAAAAAAAAAAACAAAAAAAAAAAAAAAAAAAAAAAAATCACCACGCTTGTGTTACTTTCTTGATCCAACGGAGACATAATAGAAATAGTCTGCTAAAAACATGGATATATTGTTAATGATGACCTAACATTATAAAGGACAAAACAAGTTATTTTAAGTCATTTCAAGCTGTGATTTTTTTTCAAAAACACACTGCGCTCTGCACTCTGTACTGGCGATTTTCATTATGCCAGCTAGGCTATTCATATAAATATGTTCTTCCCCTTTTAGTACTGCATCAAAATAAAACGACATGGAGGAATGCAGCGTAATTTCTCTTTGGAAAGTAAATTCACGTAATTCTGCACATTAAGAAAATTAATTATTAAAGAATTGCTCCAATTCATCACCTCCCTATGAAAATTAGAAATCTGTACGCTTCAGTTCTACCACAGTCTTCGAACTGAATTTGAATATCCACAATTACAACCTACGTTGTATCATAATCTAGCCTAGTTTCTTCATGCTTGTTATTAACTCTCATACCACCTACGTATGATCAAGATATATTTCAACCTACCTTTATCATGTGATTTTCATACTCAGACTGTTAAGTAAGTTGTGGGATCTATGTCCATAAGGCCCAAAAAATATTAACATTAGTAATTTCTGCGATCTAGTCAAAATGGGAATTTAGATTCTAATTCATTTGAACAATCGAATCTCACAACCTTGCACTCTGTAGCAGTCACACGCACTCTGTAGAGTGGAACTAATCGAAAAGTAAGCTAAAAGTACTCCTTTCTCTTCTCTCTCTCTCTCTCTCTCTCTCTCTCTCTCTCTCTCTCTCTTCTCTTTCTCTCTCTCTCTGTTGTTAGGAGAATATTCCTGCATAGACTATATTTATAATATCTCAATTGCTTTTGATTAAAACAAATGACTAAATTTCAATTAATAATAGTAGGGAGATGATTCTTACACTAGTATTTTATGAGTAGGCGTACGTTTATCGTACAATATTAGGTCACCAAATAAAGTGTTCGAAGACACTACAAGAACCATAACAGCAAAGGTAAGAATAAGAATAACCACAACAAAATCCACAATAAAACAGCTGAATATAAGGTGGGCCTATAATCCAAACGTTATAAGCTGCATAAACCGACAAAAAGGCATAAGACATTATAGGTCTAAGTAATTTTTTATGGTCCTATTATTTCGAAAGGAGATGATGTTCTTGACAAATTTTTCAGTAAATTATACCCAGCATGACTGACAGCCTATCATACTGTTACTTTAAACTAAACATAGTCATACCCTGGTTTTGTGAAGAGCCATCACTGCTTGTCATCCCACCGAAAGTGTAAATGATTGCAGTGAAGTATGAAATACTAGTCTGCATAGCTCTGAGTCTTGTGATTACGTTTAGGATGGCGAACACACTTGACAATATCAGATAGTAATAATCATTGTCCTGTAGTTCAAGTGGTCCGATTGGAACGCAATCATTCCCTGTGTCATCTCCGTACTCAGGTGAACCTCATTTGCGATAAACAATATTGCGGCTTCGCGGAACACTCTTGACTTCTTTACTATTTTTCAATAATTTTTCATTCTTTTTTTGTTTTTTATCAATTTTTAGGGAGATTTCTATTACGCATAATTTTATTTCTCGGGATAATATAACGTTTCCTTTTGATAATCAGCAGAACATAATTTACTTCTGTAAAATAACCATTGCAAAATTAATAAAAATTAAAAGAACCACAAATTAACCAATTCTTCGAAACCATTGCCACCCAATCAGATTAAAGGGATGGTCGTGATATAAGTAGGGGGCGGGGCTTAGCTGCAAAGAGCGGTGGATTTTGATATAGTAACTATACTTTATTTTTTTTTTCAAATACTTTGGTACTATGTGGGTTTTCAATATTGCTGAGGAATGTCTTCTGCTTCATGCAAAAAAGGTTTTATTAAACGATCGATGATTTAGAGTAATCGAACTATTACTAAGTGTTTATAACGCGAATAAAAAACATTTGTGTACAAAAAGGAAAGTCTAATTGATTTGCATTGAAAGTAAATATACTTACATACTAAAAATAAAGTAGCATGATATATATGGCGGTAGATATATCAACTTTAACTTTGTTCTCAATACTCCTGCACAGATCCATAAATTAAATCAGTCCTAGAGAGATTTTAGTACGTACAATCTAATATTGATGTTATATATATATATAATATACTGTCCTTATCTTGTTCAAAATCAAGGCCCATTCTACCCTATTCTATGTCTTAATAATTTGATAGAGTTGCGTGTAGTACTTGTTCACAATATAAGTAAATGAAATGTCTAGGTATGTGATGGTGATAAACTCATTTTTAAAATAATAACTGAATGGATATTATTTGTTGAAGAGATGAAGAAATAAATTTTAAATCATTATATAGTTTGAGAGGTAAAATAACCCAGTAAAATGCATACTAATCTTTTGAATAAAAGAAAGCAGTAACCAAGGGAGACAATGAATTGCAATTATCAGAGATTAGGAATTGATTTACGCAATTAACTCTGGACAGCAGAAAAGGAGTGCATAGTTCTCGTGGCTAAATGAACGGCCGAACAATGATAAATTGCGTCATAAACACATTATCGTGAGGAGAATAACTTCTGGATTTTTGCTTAGCTACTTAGGATTGTTGTGAGAAATACTTTAGTTAATGAGAAGCAACCATATTTATACATTTTTTATAGTTATTAAACGTCTACGAAAAATATTTTTTTTCCCAAGTTGTCCTTATTCCTTCAAAGCCGACCAGAGATTTAATGTATGTATGTATGTATGTATGTATGTATGTATGTATGTATGTATGTATGTATGTATGTATGTATGTATGTATATATTTAAACAGGTATGCTTCCACATTATATTCTAAAAATAAAGACTTAAAAAGTTACACTTAAGAAAAAAAAAAAGGCAAACAAACAAAGATAATACCTCATGCAACAATTATCTAGCTTTCTGATTTGCAACTGATGAGATTAGAGAAAAACAGCATAGAACTTGTTGAGTTTTTTAGTCTTCCTTATTAATTCTGCAGTAGGCCATCAGTCACTCCATCTCTTATGTGCCACCAGAGACATGTAAGCTGAAGAGATTTTCTTTGGAAGGCAACCTCTGTCCCTTACTTAGTCTCTCTCTCTCTCTCTCTCTCTCTCTCTCTCTCTTCAAAGCTCTTCTTCTGATTTGTGTCGGTGAAAAGATTGTGTGAGAATAGT
>NC_061107.1:43419503-43425625 GCF_015104395.2 Macrobrachium nipponense | reverse complement strand
ATTCTGCCAGAGCTCTGAAATAATTTCTTCGTTTATCTGTTAATAATGTTTTCGAGAAATATTAAGTGAGATTTTTATTTTCCTATAATTTAGCTTCAAGCGCTTTTTTTTTTATCAAAAGGAACATACCCGTCGGATCCTAAATTACACTTTTCAATTTCTAAGCGTTCGTTCTGTCTCTAGTATTTGACCTTTAACTCCCAAATTTTCAACCTTAGCTCCATGGTATCCTAGGTCAGACGATGGTTATAAAATAAAGTGTTCAATACACGTAGCATTAATATATTTAAAAGACAAGTACAATAATAACAATCTTCAATCTTGGAAGATACAAAGAAGTAAAATAATCCTTTGTAATCTGCATTATATTATCTGTTCCTTGTGAAATTTAATCTCCATAAAACAAGGGTACATTGAGTTTTTCAGAAATTACCCTATGAAATACTTATGACCTGTGGCTACTTTATTTTCTGTAGATATTTTTTTATTCATATCTTACTTATTTTCCCCATAAATTTTAAATTAATGGTAGTTCTTGCTTTTGGTTAATTTGAAAATCAATTAAAATTGTATCTGTTTTTAGATATCTTTCGACATTATGTAATATCTTTCTTTGTAAGGAACCATCATCTTATAAGTATCTGAAACTTATAGGAGCATATTGGATTTCTAGTACCACTTAATTTTTTCACCAAGGCAGAAAAGGTTGAGCAGTACAAGGCCGTATGAAATCCAATTTTGGTACTTCAAATAACAATGATTGTTTATAATGATATATTTCTTTTAATTTCATTCGGTTTTGCCTTTCAGACACTACTAGTATTTAAAGGATTAGTTAAGGAATGTCAAATATGAAACAAAATAACCTTAATTTATTGAAATATTCAAGAACGTTAAGTGATACATTCGTGATATTATTATTTTTTCCCAATAATAAATTATATCAGGTATCTTGTATGTGTTACCATAATCTACCGCTGTTGTCGAGCATCAAGAAAACCCCTTGACTTTAATTTTTGTCGATTATTTAAAATTAAGCTGTAAATGTGTGAAATTGTATTTGCATATCGATTTTACGTATAACATATATATATATATATATATATATATATATATATATATATATATATATATATATATATATATATAGAGAGAGAGAGAGAGAGAGAGAGAGAGAGAGAGAGAGAGGAGAGAGAGAGAGAGAGAGAGAGAGAGCGAGAGAGAGAGAGAGATGAGATGTGTATATATATATATATATATATATATATATATATATATATATATATATATATATATATATCTGTGGTGTGTGTGTGTGTGTTTGTGTTTGTGTTTGTGTGTGTGTGTGTTGTAATATACAATAAAACACTATGTTGGAGAGACAACCTACCAGAGTAAAAGTTTTGCCTACCTAGTTATTTCCTATTAAATTATTTTTGATCAAATTGGAATTTAAGCACTGAAAAAAAAGATTATCAAAAACTTTGAAACGGCGTTTTATATTAACAAAAACATTGCTAGAAATTTAATTCATTCTTCCTCTTTGCTAACTCTTATTTAAAAGTAGAGATAATCAGTCCAATGCTGCAATGGTATTTTGCGGTTTGGGTTACGTTTACTCAAAGGTAACCGCTATGAAAAAGGGTGTGGTGGTCACTCTAACTTTTACTCTGGTAGGTTATCTCCCCAACATAGTGTTTTATTGTAAAGTAATTTTTACATTTCAAATGTTTTGGTGTCTCAGTGTTCAATTTTAAATATTGTACCGTGTTTTATTAGTAACAAATCTTATATGTGTCCATTCTTATCAATTCCGCAGCCCTGAAGATTATCATGAAGGAAGTAGTAGGTAAAGGCATCCTCATCTTTTTACAGTTTATTTCAATGCCGACGTTTCGCGACGAATTCCAAGTCGCATTTTCAAGACTAAAAATATATAAAATTTGCGAACATTGATACTCAATTTTATTTAATTTATATTAAAAATGTTATGGCAGCAGCTCTCAGTAAAGTAAAGTTATAAGTTAAAATTCAACAGTACCTTCAAAAGCAAACTTCACTAAAATCTCAAGAAACACCTACCTATACAAAAGATAGAGTAAGACTGACAAAAAAAAGTAAAAACTGAGTGAAGCAAACCAGCTGCCCAAACTATGCTATGAACAATTTTACAGAGGACGTTTGGGTGTTTAACGACGGTACAGTCTTTTTGATAATTAAAGATTCTAAAATAGTCAGGTTGTTGTTGTTCCGCAGTTGGCCCAAGATAGAAAAATCCTTGCTGTCAATATAGGTTTTACATGTTTTTGAATGATTACGTATATTGGATTGTTCCGGATTAGATAACCTACTACCTGTTCTATGGCTTATGCCCTTGTGGGAATCTATTCGAACCTTCAACAGCCTCTTAGTGCATCCCACGTATGTCCCGTGATCACATGTTGGGCAAGTGTATTTATAAACGACGCTGGACGAAACCAGAGGACTGAGTCGGTCTTTGACTCTAATCAGAAATCCAATAGTTAAGGGATTTTTGGGGATGATTTTCAAGTCCACAGCCGGAAACCTCTTTTGAATAATGGATATGCATGCTCTCCTAAGGTATCATCATGCAAGAAGGGGAAACTTGCATACATCTTCATTCTCGGTAGAGTAGATACAGGTGTTGAATGCACCATTTTTTCATTAGTAGTTTGTTTAGTGATCTGAAAAAAAGCTATTTCCAGATATCACCCACCAGTTCTTTTTACCAAAACTAATATTCGTGAAAGTCATCCAGTTAATCTTCACACATATTTCACTATTTTCACAGTTATGAATTTCTTTATAACTTGCTCTTTCAACTTAACTTACTCAAAAGCTGTGGCAAGAAAGTCATGATACCTTTAACTTTTTCTCTTTTATTCATTTTCTGTATTGATAACAAATGTTGCTTCAAAATCATGCCTCTAGTAATTAGTTTACAAAATCATTCTTTCTGTTATAGATTTCGAAAAACTCGTTTTTATCGCCTACCACTCACTCACTTTCTTAGTGACGTCACGATACACTTATATCTAAGATTCCCATACAAAATCATATGCAATAACACTTCAAACATTCGTTATAACCTTCATTTCTCCATTTCTGAAGCTTCCATCTTCTCTCGTGTTCTATCACTTTCAAAATCACCCACGTGCCTCTGCAGCTTCTCTCTATTATCAACATTCACGGAATAATTAATATCCACCAACTCTCATTCTGATTCTTTCGTTCCTTCATCCATGAAAATGTGAGGCTCCTTATAACTAAACGTACCTTTCTCTCAAACAAGGTCAATGTTACATATGCATTTCATCATATATACATTAAATTTTTACCCTAAAAAACATCAAATTGCCCTCAGTAATTTGCACTCTTCACCATTCACTTCATATCACTATCAGGTATGGTGAATGCAAATGTGTCCTTTTAATATCGAACTTCTTTCTCTACGTTGCATAGTAAATGGCAGATGAACTCATATTTCATGATAAAATGCGGAAATTTTAACCATAATTAAAAGGTTGTAATTTTCTTTGTTGCAAGCAAATGGCTTCAGAGCAGCCTAGGTGGGTGTCAAGAATTAAGGGCTGAGATATGCATTGCATCGTGATTACTGCCTAAAATCCCACCAGTAAATATAATAATAATTTTATTATTCTGGTTAGCAAAATCTATATTTCCTATGGACCATAAAACGCACATCTGCTTTTAGATACTGAAATCGTTATCATTTGTCTAATAATTATCTGTTCCCGAGATGAGAGAGTTAAGGGGCTAGAATTCTTATGATAATGAGATTTCCCTATAAAGCCTAGAAGTGAGAATGCTAAAGGGAATAAATGCCAATGACATACAAATTCCCTTCCCTCGCGCCAAGAGATGCACACTACGCACTAATCTGCATTGTAATAGCCAATTATATCAAAAGCGTTTCGTGCAACCGCAATGTTAATTTACAATCTGTATTCACCTGACTTATATCACATACATACGCATAAAATGAATGCAGTATCGACAAGTTTAAGTTTTACATAAAATTTCAATAACTGAGCTGAAGAAAATATTATACAGCAATCAAACACTACATATAATTTGCTTAGTGCAATTACAATTAAGAGAGAGAGAGAGAGAGAGAGAGAGAAGAGAGAGAGAGAGAGAGAGAGAGAGAGAGACTTATTCACACCTCACGAAACATAAAACCTCATATTTCAAACGAAAATCTGGAAGCTCTTACCCATAATTCAATTCGATTTAGCAGTATTCAAAAGTGAGGATTATGGAGTTTATAACCAAAAAGCTATGCCAGTTGCGATATTAATTTTAATTATGTGTTCCTAGTACAGAAAACTTTTTTTTTTTTTTTACTATATTGGTTTGGGAAGTTCATTTATCTTATCTTCCAGAAAGCATACTTCTACATGCAAAAAAAAAAAAAAAAGTTACACTGTCTTTATTATTCTCTGTCTCAGAAATGATGGAAGGTTATGGGACTAGCATTCTCATGACAACTAGGTTTGCTACTGAGCCTAGAAGCTGGAATGCTAAAGGGAAGATATGCAAATAGCATACAAATGACCTTTTCTGCAGCCAAGGGATGCACACTACACACTCCTCTGCATTGTAACAGCAAATTGTATCGAAAGCATTTCGTACTATAGCAGTGACAATTTACATTTAGTCGTAACCTGACTAATATCACACGCCATGCGCACAAATACGGACAGAATGGAAGCAAACTAAAATATTTACGTTTTATAGAATCTCAAAAACTATTATATATCAATCAAACATTAGATACAATTCAAGTAGCGCAATACTTAGCAACTCTCTCTCTCTCTCTCTCTCTCTCTCTCTCTCTCTCTCTCTCTCTCTCTCTCTCTCTAAACATTTCTTTCGTTCATCATTTGTTCTCTCAAAATTACACATTTAATGAATCTTTGTCGTCTGGGTATGGTTAATACCAGACACGTCCACATGGACGACATAAGAAACAAGTTAAATACGACAAAAACCTACACACTATTAATAAAAAAACTTATCAACATATTATAAAATTACGATAGGAGATTGAGTGTGGGAAATTACGGGAGGAGGCCCTAACTAAGAGTGTACTTTAACAGCTATTAGAGATAAAGAACCATAATCCATGATTAATAATAGACAAGACCTACTGGAGAAACACGGAAGATTGTAAGTGATGAGGTTGCGTAGAAAGGGACTAAATACATTACATGTATATCATTAGGTTCTAAAGAAGCGAGTAAAGCAGAAAAAGAAAGGAAGTATAGGAAATGGAAGAGATAATAGAATCGTGCGTTTTAGAGTTTAAAGAAAATTATATCAAAGAACAATGCAAGGAAAAAATTATATACTAGAATTTAATAATAATCGACCAGAAGTAAAATAGATCCGAAGTAAAGACACTTAATTCAAATATTCCAAATATCATACTAGTTTGAGCGGTTTTGGTGAATTCTGCAAAGGTAAATAAATTCTGGAAACCTGAACTAAAACGATGTTACCAGGAAGATAAAATAGAATAGTGGAGATAGTATAATTGTGGCTAACCTCAGGTTTGATGTATACTTGGATAACTATATGGTTCGAAAGGGATGCATGAGAGAATAAGATTAGTTCCCTTGTGTAGTGATGTATACCCACGCCTCGGACAAAAACAACACAATAATCTCAGCACTGAAGCAGTTTAACAAACGAGTGATGGTTTCGATGGCACTCCGGCTTGTCAGTCGTCCCGGGACACTAATGCTCAACCGCAAGGAAATGAGTCTATTTTTTAAAACGATGAAGGCACATAAATCAGATGCTTACTCTTCTTCATGACCAAAAGGCCTCCTAACGACTCTCAGAAGATCTCGAGACAACTGCTGTGTGTAGGAAGATTCTAGAGGCGTTACCATATCAGTGGTCGATGACGATGGTCTCGCTACACTTGAGAGCACGAGAGAGCACCTGCAGTCACAAAGGGGGTCAGGTGCGTGCATTAGTGACATTGATGCATCAGCAGCAGGTAAGCCCACTCGAAGCAAGAGGTCCATCCAAATATAGCAGAGCAATGGTGCAAGGTGGTGATCGCCACA
>NC_061107.1:43379503-43412003 GCF_015104395.2 Macrobrachium nipponense | reverse complement strand
GTTAGGAATTTGTTTAGTGAACTTGAGGTATACTTAAAAGAAAATATGCTAACTCTTAATACTAATCAGAGTAGGTTGATGTTTATCCTGACCAAGTCTCCCCAAGAACACTCCACCCTATCTTTCGCTGATATGGCATTATTGAATGAGTAACGGACTTCAAATACTTAGGCTTGACCATCACTAATACCTTGACATATACAAAATACATAAACAATGTCTCACTTAATGTCAGCCGCATAACTGGAGCAATTATTAGTTCTCGTTATTTCTTGCCGACTGACATATTGCTTAAACTATATTATGCTCTAGTGCTCCTTTACTTGAATAACCACCTCTTAATCTGGGGCTCTGCTCCTGTTACTGTGCTTAAGAGATTGAAGGTACGTGTCAACTACTTGCTAAGAATAATTCTGGGAGTCAGATATGAGGATGGAAGACCGGTGATGAGCACATCGGAACTTTATACACGTTTACAGATACTAAACATAAGCAGCTTGTATAAACTAAGCTTATTCAAGTTCTTGAGGAAACTTCTTATGGGTGAGCTGCCATACTTTTATGATCTTTTGCTATGCCCCAACTTTTGTTCCAATTATTATGCTACTAGGGGTCGTGGTTATCGTACACCTACCATACGTACAGAGGTTGAAAGGAGATTCCTCCACTATCAGCTGATTGGGCTTAACAATGAACTCGACAGAAAACTTTTAGAAGACTCCTTTTATGTTTCTCTTAGAAATTAAAAAAAAAACTGTTACTTGCGCAACAGTAGGTATTTTAAGTACTGCTGAACTGTACTTTTTGAAGACTCCTTTTAGTTACTTGAGTATTTTTTTTATTACACGTTGAATCTTCTATGGAACACAAGCTGGATCTGTGTTGTATTGTGTTAGATTTTGTATAAATGCTTTTTGTGTTGCAAGCTGGACTTGTCTTCTTTTGTATATATGTACTACTAAGTATTGCAATCCTGTGTCAAAATGGTCTTGACCCATTTATTTTTATGTCCATGTTTTAGATTGTAAAGTCTGCATATCTTTTATATACAATCATTCAACTTGCCTCATGTTATCGCCATATAAGCATTAAATTCCTTCGGTGAATTTCCTGCTAATTTTATGAATTTGTATCAATTAAGGACAAACAAATATACTATACTATATTATACTATTAAAGAAAATTCGAGTCATATCCCACAGCTACTGACGAAGCACCTGCCGCCCTTGTTCTCCATGCCATAAATTTCTTAGCGATTGTTAAGAAGAAAAATACGAACCCAGACATTTCAAATTCTGTGAGCAGACGTTCTATCCCCAACGGCTAAATCCACATTGTTTGGGACACAATGCTCCTGTTTCCTGCTGAAGAATTGTGTGAAACATATTACTATTGTTATATCGCTGTTCTTTGTATACAGAGATACCCTGGAAATGTACCAGAATCTAGAATCTATATTTCAAATGTAATAAAAACGTCTTATACGTCATGGTTTCGGTGAATCAACACTTACGTGTTTTGCACGGTAATTTGTACTTCCTCTAATAGAAATAAAACCAGTAACACGGAGTTTTACCATATTTCCAAGAAGTCAGTATACCCTAGTTTCTAATTTTGTAATACTTTAGAACGGAATTAATTAAGTTGGCGCGACGCTTACAAATCATTAGAAATTAAAGGACTGTTACAATTATCCAAAGTTGATAAGCTGAAAAGAAAGAACTATAATTTACTACTTTGAATTGCATAAGATTAACACATACTGTTCACGGTATAGTGAAACTCATCAGGAATTCTATTTTTATTGAAAGAATCATGTACACATTCCAGCTGGGCAGGTGAGAAAGAATTTTATTTCTGAATATCACCGAGTAACTGAACTGTTAATTTGAAGCTGATGTTTGATCTGTGAATAACCGAGATTTAGGTTTGATATCTTGCAGCGTCTGTGTTGTGTAGTTGTAGCTATCTTTGTTAGTATTTACATAAAATTCATATCTACGATATTCCTTTGAAATGAAAAAACATTGAACACTATATAAAATAGTTGAATAAATTTAGTGAGTGCAACGATAATATTGCATCCTTTTTAGAAACGTTACACAAGAGTTTATGATAAAAAAAAGTGCTATATACCCTATGCTTGGGCGAGTGTGTGTATGTGTTTGTGTGAGGTGTTGTCTTTAATAACCAAAATACCCCAAGTTTTGAAAAGACTCGTAAATAGGTTGTTCCAGAATAATTTGAGACTTACATAATGACAGTACAAACTGACAAGGAATTGCACTCTTGTATTTACGCCGAGATGTTTGTCCGAGATCAAAGTATCCCGCTAATTATGATGTCCCCTCTCTAGTAACTTCAAGTAATAGTGCATAATTGAAGGCAGCACGTTCAGAAGGTGAAAATTTAACTGTTTCGTCGGGCAAATATACAGCATAAGTATAAGGAATGTGTTCATTATATCACGTGATAAAAGGACCTCACACACATGTAGTTATTACGCGTCCTTATTTCTGATCTATGTAGTCTTGCTTTTTGTTTTTATTTCCTTTACTCTCAACTTCCTTATTCTCACCTTTCATTTTTGGAATATAATAACATATTTGCAGATAATCTTGCAATTATAGACTAGTAATTATTATTATTTTTGATTTTTTAATTTAATTTTTTTTTTTGCTCTATCACAGTCCTCTAATTCAACTGGGTGGTATTTATAGTGTAGGGGTTCCGGGTTGCATCCTACCTCCTTAGGAGTCCATCACTTTCCTTACTATGTGCTCCGTTTCTAGGATCACACTCATCTGCATCAGTCCTGGAGCTACTTCAGCCTCTAGTTTTTCTAGATTCCTTTTCAGGGATCTTGGGATCGTGCCTAGTGCTCCTATGATTATGGGTACGATTTCCACTGGCATATCCCATATCCTTCTTATTTCTATTTTCAGATCTTGATACTTATCCATTTTTTCCCTCTCTTTCTCTTCAACTCTGGTGTCCCATGGTATTGCGACATCAATGAGTGATACTTTCTTCTAGACTTTGTCAATCAACGTCACGTCTGGTCTATTTGCACGTATCACCCTATCCGTTTTTGATACCATAGTCCCAGAGGATCTTTCCTGATCGTTTTCTATACTCCCTCAGGTTGGTGCTAGTACCACTTATTACTGCAAGGTAGCTGATGTTTCTTGCAACAGGCTCCAGTGGAGGGCTTTTGCCACTGAATCATTATTATTGTTATTATTATTTTTTTTTTCTTTTTTTTTTTTGCTTTATCACAGTCCTCCAATTCGACTGGGTAGGTATTTATAGTGTGGGGTTCCGGGTTGCATCCTGCTCCTTAGGAGTCCATCACTTTTCTTACTATGTGTGCCGTTTCTAGGATCACAACTTCTGCATGAGTCCTGGAGCTACTTCAGCCTCTAGTTTTTCTAGATTCCTTTTCAGGGATCTTGGGATCGTGCCTAGTGCTCCAATGATTATGGGTACGATTTCCACTGGCATATCCCATATCCTTCTTATTTCTATTTTCAGATCTTGATACTTATCCATTTTTTCCCTCTCTTTCTCTTCAACTCTGGTGTCCCATGGTATTGCGACATCAAATGAGTGATACTTTCTTCTTGACTTTGTCAATCAACGTCACGTCTGGTCTGTTTGCATGTATCACCCTATCCGTTCTGATACCATAGTCCCAGAGGATCTTTGCCTGATCGTTTTCTATCACTCCTTCAGGTTGGTGCTCGTACCACTTATTACTGCAAGGTAGCTGATGTTTCTTGCACAGGCTCCAGTGGAGGGCTTTTGCCACTGAATCATGCCTCTTTTTGTACTGGTTCTGTGCAAGTGCCGGGCATTCACTTGCTATGTGGTTTATGGTTTCATTTTTCGTATTGCACTTCCTACATATGGGTAGAGATGTATTTCCGTCTATCGTACTTTGAACATATCTGGTTCTTAGGGCCTGATCTTGTGCCGCTGTTATCATTCCTTCAGTTTCCTTCTTTAGCTCTCCCCTCTGTAGCCATTGCCAATTGTCATCGCTGGCTAGTTCTTTAGTCTGTCTCATGTATTGTCCGTGCATTGGTTTGTTGTGCCAGTCCTCTGTTCTTTCTGTGTTTCTCCTGTCTCTGTATATTTCTGGGTCTTCGTCTACTTTTATTAGTCCTTCTTCCCATGCACTCTTTAGCCACTCGTCTTCACTGGTTTTCAGATATTGCCCAGTGCTCTGTTTTCGATGTGACGCAGTCCTCTATACTTAGTAGTCCCTCTCTTCCTTTCGTGTTATATATAGTCTGTCCGTATTTGCTCTTGGGTGTAGTGCTTTGTGTATTGTCATTTGTTTCCTGGTTTTCTGATCTATGCTGCGGAGTTCTGCCTTCGTCCATTCCACTATTCCTGCGCTGTATCTGATTACTGGCACTGCCCATGTGTTTTTATGGCCTTTTATCATATTTCCGGCTTTGAGTTTTGACTTGAGTATCGCCTTGAGTCTCTCCATATATTCTTTCCTGATCGTGTCCTTCATCTCTTGGTGTTTTATATGCTCCTCCTTCCATTATTCCCAGGTATTTGTATCCTGTCTCATCTATGTGTTTGATGTTTGCTCCCATCTGGTAGCCTTTATCCTTTCAGTTCTCGTTACTTTGCTTTTTGTATGTTGACTAAGGCGCATTTTTCTATTCCAAACTCCATTCTGATGTCCCCAGATACAATCCTTACAGTCTGGATTAGGGTATCTATTTCCTTGATGCTCTTACCATACAGCTTGATGTCGTCCATGAACATCGATTGATTTTGGTTGCCTCTTTTTCTTGAGTTGGTACCCGGCAACCATCTTCTGTAGTACTTTTGTCATTGGGAATCATGGCTACTACGAAGAGTAGTGGGACAGTGAGTCGCCCTGGAAGATCCCTCTCCTGATATTAACCTCTGCTAGTCTTATTCCAGAGCTTGTAAGTATTGTATTCCAGTTGCGCATTGTATTTTGAGGAAGCTGATGGTATTTTCCTCTGCCCCATATATTTTGCAGGCATTCTATTAGCCATGTGTGTGGTATCATGTCGAAGGCTTTCTATAGTCTATCCATGCCATGCTTAGGTTGGTTTTCCTTCTCCTACTGTTCTTCATTACCATTTTGTCTATCAGGAGTGGTCTTTTGTGCCCCTACACTTCCTTCTGCAGCCTTTTTGTTGGTAGGGGATAGTGTTTGTCTCCTCTAGGTAGTTGTATAGCCTTTCACTGATGATATCTGTTAGTGACTTCCACATTATTGGTAGGCAGGTGATAGCCTGTAGTTACTGGCTATATTTCCCTTACTCTTGTCTTTTTGTACTAAGGATGTTCTTCCTGTGGTCATCCATTTGGGTGCTTGGTGATTTGAGATACAATGCTGGAGTTGTTCTGCTATTCGTGGGTGTAGGGCCTTGAAGTTTTTGAGCCAGTATCCATGGACTTCATCGGGACCTGGGGCTTTCCAGTTTGGCATTTTCTTTAGTTGGTGTCTGACTGGTGTCTGTCCGTGATGTCTGTTTCTTCTTCCTTGACTTCCTGGAGCCATGTTGCATGTTTGTTGTGTGATACCGGATTGCTCCATATGTTTTCCCAGAGTCTCTTACTTGGTTCGACTTCAGGAATTTCTGGGTGGTTGTCTTCCCTCTTAGTTGGCTGTATAGTCTCTCTGGTTGGTTCCGAATAGTTTGTTCTGTTGGTATCCCTTATTCCTGTTCATGTACCGTTGGATCTTGTGTGCTTTGGCCTTAAGCCTCTGTTTTACATCTTCTATGTACATGATTTTAGCAAAGATATAATTGAAAAATTATTCATAAAGATTAAAGGAACTATTGGTACATGAGTCCAGTCGATTACTTTATCCCAATTTGATAAAATTTAAATTCCACTAAATGTGTAACACGCATCTCGTTGTTTCCTTCCATGAGACAATAATAATGACATAAATAAACTTTAGAATGGAAGGATACATCCTAGTTTCTTGTATCATTATTTTGAATTATATATAGATAAGGTGTTTTACTAAGTATTGTTAAAAGTTAATTTACAATTATTAAAGTTGAAAAGGGATAGTCTAGCCCAGTCAAAATTCTTAATTAGAGAGAACTCAAATGAATGCTGACGATAGGCGTATCGTAACATTAATACATGGTTTTATGTTCGTTCGATCAAATATTGAAGTAAGTGAACGCCTATAAATTGTTTTATTAATTGATAATTTGAGCATTTTAACAGTTGCAGTAATTTGATATAAGAATCATATTGAGTGTCAAGGGTTATGATGCAATTTTCTTCTGCTTCAACCTTTGGACTACGCTTCGTGGCTGTCCTCCTTTAATTAAGTATTGTTTATAAGGTTATGCAGTTATTCACTGACAGAACCTGTTTTTTGAAAGATTACTTATAAAACTCTTTTCTTTAATGAGTAAGTTAGACCCTTTTATCTTGTAACGATGCTGGGTTTCCTCCTGAAATATAGTCTCATTAAAAAAACTAGTTTTCTAGTCTCGCATTTCTGGACAAGATAGGTAGTTATCGGAATAGTTATATTAAAAAATAAATTGTTGACAATAGAACTGTCGATTCAAGGTAAGGTAATTTGTAGTGATGCATTATTTTACAGCATTATTCGTTCTGAAAGGTAGCAGCAAAACCACATTTTTGAAACTGAAATGTAGGGTCTCGGTTATAATACAATTCAAGAGAGATACTAGTTTTTATTCCTTAACACAGTGCAGCAGCATTTTTGTCTGGACAAAATAGATTTGGCTCTTCGATAAGGCCCATCTGCTCACAAAATGAGAATTTATTCTTTCTCATAATTTTACAATCGCTACGAAATTTATGGCTTATAGAACAAGGGTGACAGGTGTCTCCAGGTAATGGCATTTACAGCTGCAGCCACGGTTCCAGAGGCAGTGAAATACAGCTCATATCTCTTTTGAAGTTTCGGAATCGAGAGATGTTGGGAGGATGATACTACATTATGTGAGTTGCTTTTACTTATTAGTGACGTGGTATAGAGGAGAATGCACGGGGAATTTTTCAGTATTTCTTTTTTTTAATATATGCATGGAAGAGAATGATGATAGAATGACAATGTAAAGACTGAAGTATCACATTTCCCTTTATTTTCCATTCATCGGCTACGATGACAACAGTATTTCGCCATGTCATTCAAATTAATAATATATAGAATTCTCCATAACAATGCAATTCATTTGCTAAATTTAACATGCGTGTAGTGCATGAGTACAACTGCTTTAAAATGCTACATCAGATGGTTGTTCACTTCAGCATATATTTTATATAGATAAATAAAAAAAAAGACACGAGCCTTCATCATTATCTAAATTCCATATGATGTTTCCTCCCCGGAAATATACTGGCGTTTAGAGATACAACTCACGAAAAAGTTACAGGATATCTATTAATATACTTTAGCTGCAAGAAAATGTATATCTCGTTAAATACCCTGTTCGTTACGCCAGGATTAAATAATGAAAACGGTCCTTAAATAAAGCTTGACTATCTCGAGACATCAATAAATTTTACAAATCATGGTGAAATGATGGCTATACAGATATGTCTCTATCACATATTTTTACCTATAGGAAGTGTTTCCTGTAAAATTCATTTTTTTTTACCGTCATCTTCGAATTATATCTATAAACAAAAAATCATAATTTTTATATATATCATTATCTTCATCATTGTCTCTAATGCGAGGGACAAAAAGGGATTCTGAAATTCCGTCACTTATGTATTTCCTGTACTTGTCTTTCTTGCAAAAGCCAAAGTAAAAATGAGTGCAGTTTCAGTGGTGAAGGGAAAGTCGAAGATTAAGTGAAGTATTTTTGTTAGGAAATAAATGATAATTCAAGTGAAAGGAATAAGTTAAGGGGGCGAAAAATCAGCAATGCTCTGTTGACAAGATCAGGAGAGTAGAAAGAGAGATCAAACACACACACACAGTAGCCACTAGGATGAGTGGTGTAATAAAGATGGGTCTTCAGTGACATATGGCAGACTTGTTTATGGACAAATAGAGATTAAAACAATCTATACAAGAATAGAAATTCTGGTTGTAAAGAATGAAGTCTCTTGTCGACTGATAATTCTTAAAGTAGACGAGCGAGTAAGACAAAGTAGATACGAATTTCAATGCTACAGATCTTGAAGAGGTTCAATAAATTTGCAATCACTTAAGACAGTGACTTGGCAGCCTATTTACTGCGGCCGATGAAGAGAATGAGATATGGAACAGTAACAGATAAATAATGGGATCCAAAGTGGCGATACGGCGGTATGCTAAAAGAAGTGCACCAGGTTTGCTGACCAAGGTGTTTAAGGTATTCCGGATAAGGAAAGTACTGTTAGGTGCAAAAAAAAAAAAAAAAAAAAAAAAAAACTGCAAGCAAGGTAGCCTTGTCATAAAAGTGAGACACAGGTTAGATTTGATTATAGTACAGGGAGTTTTAGAAAAAGATGTGGGTGCGCAAATCAATTATTTTTCTTTATTTAAAACATATGTTTAAGAAGTATTAGTTATGGGAAAAATATATCTGTAGTCTGCATTAATATCAGGGAGCATATGGCAGAATAAAAAGCGATACCACTAAGCTATTCTCAATTCTTTCTCTTTTTATTTTATAATAATACGCGTATGCCATGCTAAAGTTGCGACATTATTTTTTACGACTGTTTTTTCTGAAGATAAAGTTATCGTAACGAGTTTTTGGCATGATGGTAAGGTTACTTTCTCTCTCTCTCTCTCTCTCTCTCTCTCTCTCTCTCTCTCTCTCTCTCTCTCTCTCTCATTTCCCCTTTTTTTGAAAGTACAATAAATCATTTTTAAGATGAGTGAAAACCAGCAAATTATTCAGCCTGTCACATTGCGCATTCCTAATTACTCCCAGCTTGTAAACGGCTTTCTTTACGGAAATAGTGCAGTATCTCTCGCAAAAAGTTTCCAGTTATTAAAAAAAATAAAATGCATAGAAAACGCGATACATTGAACCCAAACCTAAATAAATACAAGTGGGCTCATGAGGCTTTTGCGTGGTCAGTCATCATGTACGAAAGCTTATTTCTCTGAAATGATATACAGTCTATAAACGCAGTCCCCTTTGAAGCATCGTTTTTCTCTCAAACAATTTAAGTTTAAATGTAACTGCAAAATAAATCATCAGTGGTCGCATTATTATGATAGTTTCATTTAATTTTGCTTAGCTTTGGTGAAATTTCTACCATTTAGATTTCTGTAAAAGAAAACTAATGAGATGGCCAATTTTTTTTTATTACTGTTTCAACGTTTTTTGCACTGCTTAGTATTGCCAGGTGCACGATTATGTCTAGATTTAACCTTAAATAAAATAACTACAGATGCTAGATGGCTGGAACTTGGTATTGCTCACGCACCAACCACCCCCCCACCCCCCCCCCCCCCCCCCCCCCTCTCCCACACCTCTCCAACCAAATTGCAGCGGTTTAGCCCAAGTAGTGTTTATTCTATTTAAGGTTAAATTTAGACATCCATGCGCCTAGCACCGCTGTAGGTGCCAAAAACATAGGCCACCACAGGGCCGTGGCTGAGGAACTTCGGCGCATTTTTTATTTGTGTGTGTGTGTATGTGTGTGTGTATGTGTGTGTCTGTGACTGCCCTCGTGTACGGTTTGTTACTAAAATGTTCAATTCTTTACCTGCTAACTTCATTGGTTACTTATTGACTACTATTATCTTTAGTTTCATTACAACTTTAAAGCATATTTTTCTTTTATTAAAGTCTGTTGACTCATTTCGCTATACATTAAAAATGAACGATAATCAGGTTCTGATCTAGATAAAGACTCAAAAGTTAACCAGTAAAATATCTTTAGCTTAAGCAGATAACTCTTCAGAAAAAAACGGAAACAAAAACATTTTATGGCTTTCCGCTGAGTCTGAAAAGTAAATTTGTCTATGAAATACATATGAAATGATAATCCTGTAATGTACCTGCTAAATGCCAACTCTTAGTTAAAAAGACTGTCACAACGAGATTTTTCTACTCCACCCAATAGTACACAATATGCTGTAATAAACAGCTTATCTATGCAACTCCGCCTGTTTCAAATCCCGCAGGTTCTTCTCTATTTTTTTGTTTTGTTTTGTTTCCCAGGTATTGAGGTCATTCATGGTATCTATTTTCATTATTTTCATTCCTTTCTATCATTACATTCTATGAAGTATTCGATGGCAGTGAGTCTGTTTTATAAAGCAGAAAACAAAATCAAAATACAAAATCTTAAAAAAAAAAATCTTAAAAAAAGCAGTTTAAACTCTGATGGCTGCCAACCTTCAGTCGAGATCTTCTACCGAATGAAAATTACACCTCAATTCAGGCGATGTCGTCTGCACACGGGAATGGAAATGGCTTTCTGAGAGGGAACGGATGATATTCTTTTCATAAAATTTGTTACGAATGGCATCTCAGGAATCTGATCGTGCCAGGATGGAAGTGCTACTCAAAGGCACATCGAAAAGAAATCAGAAAACAACTAGTTTATTAAGTTGTTTTATCTGCTAGATTAGGTCTCTACATCAATAATGTTTCAGAAAAAGTAAAAAAACGAGTTTATTTTCTCAAATTAAAATATAGGACATCAAACTTACAAAATAAAATTAAGAAAAGTCACTAGAGTCAATCGTTCCGTTGCAAAACTTTGCCCTCGCAATATTTTCCAATGCTCCTTTCGGTTATTGCCTGATTACTAAAAAATTCCTTCGTATATATTTGGAAAATCTTTCGAATGACACCATTGCTCGATACAGCTTAATACGGCGTCTATTTGAAATTTCAGAGATAAAAAAAAAAAAAAATCCGATGCACTGCCATCAATAAAGAAGCAAAAATGATCTAATCACTTTCCAGTGAATGGCTATTCAATCATTTATTTTTTTATTTACAAAAACTACTTTTACCCGATGTGAATTTTTTGGCATAGACTTTTATGTAGGAGTAACTAACATGTTTTATTCCTTGTTTTTAAAAGTTTAAAACATCATCCTGAAACCATCACATACTCTGAATTTATCACTGTCATGATAAAAGTTTAAAAGTTTTATACCTGATTCCATACAGTTTTTATAATCGTTGATCCGTTACTTTTTAGAGTGCTTTTTCTTTATTTTTGCTAATAACATAATGGAAGATTCTACGAGTCAATGCAAGGTAGGAGCATAACGTTGCCGCGGAACGCTAAGATACACAAATGCGATGATCTTATGTTGTTATATAAGAGCAAAATCTTCAAATACACCTCTGTGTACCAATGTTATTCTAAATATGAATAACATTAACTAGCGTCAGGTTGTTCCAGGTTATGACATATCTCATAACACTAACGGTCAAAATAGTTTCCCGCACCAGTTTTGACGAATTTCGTGATCAACCAGATATTAATAGAAGATAGTTTACAAAATAATTTGGTTAATACCCTTAGTACTTAAATATTACTTGAGAAATAAGTTAAATTATTGTTTGAGACATGTTCATCAACACTTGCAAAAGAATCTATTACCGCACATACACACACACGCACACACACACACACACACACACACACACACACACATATATATATATATATATATATATATATATATTATATATATATATATATACTAAAAATAACAGTAGATGCACATGACTTCATTAAATAAGCGAATACCACAGGTAAATGATAGTCAGAAATCCAAGCGCTTTCATCTTTACTTAGACAAGGAACGAATGAAATACAATGGGAGAGAAAGTTATCACACAAACAAGATAAAAAATATCAGATGGTTAATTGTCAAAAGGGTAAAAGTTAAAGAGATAATCCAGGATTATCGGATATCACACGGTCACAAACCTAAACATAGATTTAACCCCAACAGAAGCTACAAAGTATCCGTACAGTCCCAAAACATGTAAAAAAACGAAAACGATATATTAATTTTGTTGCTATAATTATCTACAACTTTTGTCATTATGAAGGCATCAAGATTAAATAAACCAAGATTTAAATTTAAAACATTTCCTTTATTTGACTTGATGAAACAAGATTCAATGATATTTCCCCCTTTTTTCCTTTTAAACTGTGTCATTACATGGGATTAAGTCTCTCTTGATCCAGTTAATAGTATGATCTAAATCTCTCATATGCACGAATAATGCATTCGATATTTGCCCAGTTCTCACAGAATATTGGTGCTGTTTGAGACATTGTGAAAGAGATTTACCGGTCTGTCCGTAATAGACTGTATCACACTTTTTGCAAGGAATTTCATATATGCAGCCGGGAAGATCTTTAGGAAAATTTTTTATTACTAAACTTTTGACATTAATATTTCTGAAAACAACATCAATGTTAAAAAACTTTAACATTCTAGGAATATCTAAAAATCTTTCATCATAAGGTAATTTTAAAATGTTATGCTTGCTAAATTCAAGTTTTTCATTAGTTAAATAAAATGTTTTTCTAGCTCTTTTCCATGCCACATCTACAAAAGTCCTTGGGTATTTAAGTTTCAATGCAATATCATAAATAGTTTTTAATCTCAGCGTCATAAACTGTGGGCTACAGACACGTAAAACCCTTAGGAACATCCCAGAAAAAAAACAGAGAATTTATTATTTTGATGGTGATTTGAGTAGTAATGAACAAAAGAGGCAATTTTAGTTGATTTTCGAAAGACTGAAAAGGTGAAATTTCTATCATTTCTATGGCCAGTTACATCAAGAAAATTCAACTTACAATTTCTTTCTTCCTCTACAGTAAATTTTATAGAAGGGACTAAATTATTGAGATTATTAAGGAACTCCTGGAGATTTTCGTGAACTGGCCAAATACAGAAAATATCCACATACCTAAGCCAATCGGTAAACGGTGACCAGACTCCTCGCTGTGTTCCCTAATTGCACTATAACTAGGTCTTGAAAGATAATTGCCTGTACGAAATGACCTACCAAGGTGCAAACCATCTCATCCAAGCTGATCTATTTTAACCTATGCCCAGTTTGCTACAGACCTTGACATTTTAGAAATTTTATATTTTGTTAAGATAAAGCTTTCCTTGGCTAGAAATGTAGCTGTTACCTCACTTTTGTGTTTTTAGTCTGCTTCCTGCTGATTTGTATATCGACTTAGTATATTTACTGTTCTTTTGTATTATCCGTTTTTGTGACTTAAATTTGCATTCTACTTTATTTTATTTTATCTACTCAGTTGTTTAATTTAGTCATTTTTATTTTCATTTTTTTAAGTATTAGCTATCTTTTAACGTACTCATAATTTTTATACACGGCATTTTATTTTTGTGAATTTGATTGCACGAACTATAATGTCCTTCATTTTAAATTTTGTAGGTTGATAACGAGTGATAGTACTACTCGAAACATGTCCCAATAAAGTCGTACGAAATGCTGTTCCGGGTTTTTGCCTTGGTGTCCTTACTGATATATATATATATATATATATATATATATATATATATATATATATATATATATATATATATATATATGTATATATATATATATATATATATGTGTGTGTGTGTGTGTGTGTGTGGGCGTGTGGGCGTGTGTGTGTGTGCGTGTGTCTGTGTACGTGTGTTCATAAAAGGCACTGGCATGTGATAATTGGAAATCAGGTCAATAATGAGTGACGTGAACAATATTAGCATGCAAAAACAAGACAGTATCAATTATTCTGAAAAGCTTATAGTCATTAGAACAGACAAGATAACCTTACTCATGATAATATACCGACTGCATTTGCGAGATCGCGAGTGTGCAAATGACGTGGGTTAGTTCGGAATCACTTGATTGTGACATCAATGCGCTAAATATTACGTGTACATGAGAAATGGACACAACACACACGTATATTAGAGTAATATAACGTACATACATTAATGCGTCATTAGCGTGTTTGTAAGTTCATATGTCTGTTAGAACAAATGAATGGGATAAGATTTCCAGTATGGGAATTAATGGGCAATTAATCAACAAACTGTCGTAGTGGTTAAGAGAGACTTTGGAGATCCGAGGAGGGGTTAAGATGCGTTGGGAAAGGTAACGAACATATAAAAGAAAGTGACTTTTATTTTTTAGACATTGAGAGGGGATGTGGAGTCCAACACTTAATATCATTGATGAACTTTAACATTTCAATTATTGAAAAATGTGACTTCTTTTACTGATGGATTCGGTTTGCCACTACCGGAAATGAATTCTCTATTGGGAGTTTATCTTAGAAAGACTGATGGGTTTCTTGAACAGTGAGAATAGTGGTGATAGTGCTCTTCAATATGATTATGCAGAGCAGTAATGGTGTCTCATGGTTTTGGGATTTTGAATTCTTATTATCCAAATTTTCATGTTAGCAATTTTTTTTTGTATCTCGAGAGTTTGAATTAGAATCTAGATTCAATGACTAATTTGAACTAAACAGAGAGAGCATCGAAGGTGGGTCACGTTACCAGTTAGGAATTCTCTCCTTTCAGTTAAACAGGGCCATTTTACACTGTAACAGTTTGGTGGTAGTCGGGAAAGGCAATCACGGCTATAGATTACGTTTTTGGAGAGACTGGGGATTATATAGGAGTCGGCAGATCATGTAGATATCAGGAAAAGAGATTATAGTTGGGTACTTTTGGCAACTGTCCCTCTATTGCTGGTGAGGTCGTTTAAGTTAGCAAGAATCTGTTCATCGGAGAACACAGCCTCCCAAGGCAATGAGGTTGAAAAGGCTGTGTTAAAATGACATGTGCTGTAAGTGCGGGGAAAATTATGGGGTAATAATTATGGCGGGGTTATCTTACGGTGATCATCAGTGTAGTAATCTCACGTGGTCGCAATGTAATAAAATATATACACACTAATACAGGAATACATGGTTTCAACAGGTTTAATGCACCACTTTTTTAATGAAGACGTAAGTGTCAATATATCTGTCTGTTTATCGGGGTGACAATTCTCGCACTAGAGTATTTCGTTTTCATTTGTAAAAACTTGCTTTTAATTGACATGCATAGGATTATAAAGCAACAAGCATTTAATTTTTTGTTGTTGTTGTGAATGCATGTATTGGCATGGAGAAGACTTGGGCGAGTCGACCATGCGGGGTTTAGCATCAGGGACCACTAGTCAGCAGAACCTTCGTGCAGCAAGGAGAGAAAAAGACCCATCTTCCACTTATTCTTTTTCTCTCTCTCTTTCTCTTGCTACAACCATGACCAACATTCGGTCAGCTGTTTAAACTTGACCGTGACCTTCAAATGGAAAAAAGTAAGTTGCCTCCTGTAGAATTGGAAATATATATACATTGGGATTGGTACATTAATTTTTATTTTTGTTGGTGATTGATACACCATTTTTTTTGTGTGTGTTTGTGATTTGTGAGAGAAAACTAGATAACAATTATCGATGTTAATGAGGTCAGGGCGAATCCTGCATTATAAGTTTCTCTAAGAAGGACAAAATGCCCGAAGCAGGTAATGGTGGTCATATTTTGTTGCATATAGTAACAAACGTTGCAGCAGGGGTTAGCCCTTCTCGGGGCATTGTTGATGGTGTTTTGTCCCAGCCAGTGTAGATTTTCATCAAAGGGGTTAATAACTTCCTAGAGGCTAATGGAATTACTAGTGATGCAGAGGCATTCATAGAGGCAAAAGCCTTGTTGGATTTCAATAGGGGTGATTTGGCACCTTTCTTATTTATGCGCGTTCCTGATCCTAGATGCACGTTAAAAAAAAGTTCGTAAGAATATTCACCAATTATTTTCTTTTATTTTCATGGAATAATTTCTCACTGACTGAATCCTATGACAGCGTCACTGAGTTACATAAGTCGCGTTCTTAAAAAAAAAAAAAAAAAAAAAAAAAAAAAAAAAAAAAAAAAAGGCAACAACTTTACAAGCGAAAGACAAATATATTCTCCCTCCAAGAATTCAAATTTTTTTTTGTCTATTCTACGATTACTTTTCATGCAGAAATAGTAAAGGAGAGATGACAAAGGAGATATGACAAAGCTTTTTGGTGATAAGAAGAAAACTTTACGTCTTGCTCGGCTCCTTCATGTATAATCCCGATGCATATTCAGCGAATTACGACCAAAAATTTTCTGCTCAAGAAGAGCGGAAGCACGATTCAGGAACGAGTATGGAAAATCTTGAAGGAAATTAATTGGTTTCTTTCAAAGAGGCAGAATTTGCAGGGTCTGTCCCGCTAAAAAGCATTGATAATTTGTCATACAGGATTTTTTATTTTTATGTATTTATTTTTCCTTTATTTCATATTAGGTTGCTTTATTTTTTTTAATGATTCTTGAAGTAATTGTATTACTGGAGCCAACTGGTAATGGATATGATTAAACTAATAGTTTCTGAAGTCAGACAACTCATAAATTAGGCAAACGACGCGAGGAAAAAAACATGTAATTTAAAGAATCTCAGATTTCACAACCGTTAATTATGAGCCTCTCTATATTCTGCACGTAATTAGCCTCCAGAAGTATTACGCAAATGTGAAAAATGTTCCACAAATTAAATTATCTATCTCAGTGTTAATTATTTCTGCCTTAAAAGGCTATTTGGTTTCATGTTTGTCTGTCGGCTTCTTTGTCTTTTGCGTTGGTGTTAATTAATCAAATTGTAAACATGCATTATGTAGCCGTCTCAAGTTAATTAACATTTGGGATGAATCTATCAACGGTTGCATCTTATGGTCATATGTTAGATTGTGGCATAGTTTTCATAGTGATAAATGAGAACACTATATCTTAATGGCGGACGTATAATATAAAAAGATGACAAGTAAGAAGCACAAATTTCTATCAGTTAGAATACTAAGTCGCAGTATTCAAAATGGCATTGCAATATTTACAAATCTTGACCATTCAAATCAAAGGTCAACGTCAAATTTTTCTATGGTCATATGTTAGATTGTGGTATATTTTTTATAGCGATAAATGAGAACACTATTTCTTAATGGCGGACGTATACCATAAAAAGATGACATGTAAGAAGTGCAAATTTCTAACAGTTAGAATACTAAGCCGCAGTATTCTAAATGGCATTACAATATTTACAAATCTTGACCATTCAAATCAAATGTCAACGTCAAATTTTTCTGCGGTTTAGGTACATCACGGATGTCTGTATATTTATGGAATCTTTTTATACTGATGCAGAAATATAAGAATTAAAAAAAAATTAAGTTGACTCAAATTGACCTAAAATATCAAAGATCATGGTCACAGACTTTAGTGATTATAACTGCGGTGTTTTATCCTTAGTGATTGACTAGAAAGATACTATCAAAAGCATTGTTTACTAAAATAGAATAGTAAGTCACATTTCTCTCTCTCTCTCTCTCTCTCTCTCTCTCTCTCTCTGTCGAGTTTACGCGCGGCAATGAAGATTTTCGCAGAAACATTTTCCGTCCTTAGTTTAGTTTTTGCTTCTTGCGAATGTGGCCTTTATATAATTAAACTATTTAATTACCTCAGTCTTTGCGTAAGCAAGAGAATCCTTTTCCGTTTAATAAATCTTTCTTTTTAAAGATGACAAGAGCATATTTCATTTAATTCTCCCTTCATTTTCACTGCTCTACTGAAAAATTATAAAAGTAAGAAAAAATTAATGCGCTCTAGTATGTGACATTACTGAAAAATATACTGTAACAATTCCTGTTTATCTCTCGATCTATGGACGAGAGATGGACATATATGGAATAACAAAAGTTTCACCTAAAGATAGAATACGACTGGCCGTCATATTTACACAGTTACCTTAACAATATAAATCAGGGTAGGAATAAATATATAAAAATTTATATATCTATTCCTTCCCTAATTTATTTTTTTAATTAAGACTACTGTGTAAATATAACGACCACCAGTATTTTGTCTTTATGTGAGAGTTTTTATTTCATATATGACTCTTTATCTTTTAGAAGTGTTTCAAATAGTTCTTTCGCTTTAAACACGTCAACATAATTTGCTTGAAATTGTCTGGAGATTAAGAAAGTTTACATATTAACAGTAAAATGTGTCGTCCTCATCTTGATTAGGTACATTAAAATTCTTTATCTCTGGATCGTCGGTTAAAATTCTCCATCTCTGGTTGAAGTCCATACTGCTCTATACATATTACGGTAGCTAATGTAGGAAAAATGTTGATTAGCCCTAATACAAAAATATAACTTGTAGCTTCATTCTGTGTACGTCGCCAAAATGTCCTAGGCTGACGTCCCTCTTCCTGTTATTCAAAAGCCTTAGTCACCTTCGTCAAATTGACTTTCATTCAGCTGCTATGATCCTATGTATATATCCAACGTATTTTCCTTTATGGTAATCCCAATACTTTGTTAAAATTGGTTAAAGTCTCATTTTGTTATTCAGTCGAGAATTAAAGTCAGAGCAATAAAAATATTGTTTCCTTAATTCTGCGTCGATCTACCGGAAATATTAGTCGTCCATCTTCCAACTATAACTAAAAAAATATCTGATGATATCCCTGCAGTCTTTTCTTCTGTAAATTACTACTCGAGGCTAAAGTTTTAGGTCGTCTTACCGAATTTCGCCACCTGCCAGGATAAGATCCACAGGCCTTATTAAAGGGTCAGGTCCTCCTCTGAAACTCCGAAGTCCGCAGCCCGCTTACACGAGTTTCTGTAATTGCTATCTCGATTCTCAGTGGCATTAGGGCGTTAATTTAATTTGACGATAATATCGCAAGTTTAATTAGTCAGGCAGGTGGAAGATGGCAGCTGGAACAACTAATTGCGTAACTTATTACAAGATCGGAGTTGATGAATAAGTTCTATGAGACATTGGAACGTCTTTTATTTAAATCTATTATATGTTCTTGTATCTGCGTAAATTTGAGCGTGTCTGTTTCTGTACACACGACACACACACACACACACACACACACACACACACACACACATATATATATATATATATATATATATATATATATATATATATATATATATATATATATATATATATATATATATGTATATACATATATATATATATATATATATATATATATATATATATATATATATATATATAATATAATATATATATATATATATATATATATATATCTATATATATATATATATATATATATATATATATATATATATACTATATATATGATATATATACATAAGGGCCGAAGCTGGAGCTCAAAGAATACATCATGAAGGAAGTACTAGGAGGGGCATCCCCTTCCTTCATGAGTTCATTTCACTGCCGACGATTCACGACGAATTCTAAGTCGCATTTTCAAGGGTAAAAAAAATGTAATCTACAAACATTAAAACTCAACTTAATTTATGCTAATATGTAATGGCAAACAGCTCTTTATGAAGTAAAACTGTTAAAACTAAACACCACATTCAAGGCCAAACCAATCATAAGTAAATGAGTTTACTAAAATCTTAAAACAACCTACCTGTATGAAAGAACGAAAAGACCATAAAAATAGTGATGAAAACCATTTGACCAAACTACGCTATAAAAATTTTACAGAGGACGATTGAGTGTTTAACGACGGTACAGCCTTTTCGATAATTATAGATTCTAAGATAGTTAGGTCGATGTTGTTCTGCACTTGGCCTAAGATGGAAAAATCCCTGCTGTCAATATAGGTTTTACATAATGACTCCAAATATTTGATTGTTCAGGATTAGATAACCTGCTACCTGTTCTGTGGCTTATGCCCCTGCGGGAATCTATTCGAACCTTCAACAGCCTTCTCGTGCATTCCACGTGTGCCCGAGATGTGATCACGGGACATACGTGGGATGCACGAGAATACTGTTGAAGGTTCGCAAAGATTCCCACAAGGGCATAAGGCATAGAGCAGGTAGCAGGTTATCTCATTCTGAGCATTCAAATATACGTAGTCATTTAAAATTATGTAAAACCTATACTGACAGCAAGGATTTTTCCATCTTAGGCCAAGTGCAGAACAGCATCGACCTAACTGTATTAGAATCTATAATTATAAAAAAAATTCTGTACCATCGTTAAATACTCAATCGTCCCCTGTAAAATTGTTTATAGCGTAGTTTGGTGAACTGGTTTTCCTCACATGTTTCCACATATTTTTCGTTAGTTGTGTTCCTTCTTTCATATAGGTAGGTTGTTTCAAGATGTGTGTTTTAGTTTTAATTGTTTCTTTTCATTAAGAGCTGTTGCAATTATTTATTAACATAAAATAATTTTAGTTTTAATGTCGGTAAATTATAGTTTTTACCCTTAAAAATGCGACTTGGAATTCGTCGTGAAACGTCGGCAGTGCTGGGAGATTTCAATGGATTTTTTCTCTAGTTCCGACCATAAAATTTAAAACAAGTTGGGAGAGAGAGAGAGAGAGAGAGAGAGAGAGGAGAAGAGAGGGAGAGAGAGAGAGAGAGAGAGGAAGAGCGAGAGAGAGAGAGAGAGAGAGAGACGATCGATGGAGGAGAGAGGAGAAGAGATAGAGAGCTTTGTGAAAAAAAATTTTACGATTACAAATAAAGTGAATGTGAAATTTTCTTATAATGTCAATGCCTGATTTAATTTTGGAATGATGATAATTTCTTGCAACCTAAAAATTTAAATGATTTCGTATTTCGAAAGATTATAAATCTCGAGTATGTCGGAATACGTTAAGGTATGTTGTTTATTATTATCATTACTTACAACATAGCTTTAATTTCAATGTGAATATTTATAAAATGTTATTACATTCTGTCGAAATAGATGAGATCCATACTGTAATATTGATCGTATAGTAGTTTAGAGGTAAACATTTAATATTGGCACCATCACTTTTCACTTGACTTCTTCGTCTGTTTGGATCAAAACCTGAAAATCAAATTTTTTACCTGTTACTTTTGCCCGATGGACTTGAAGTTTTGCATAATACAGCGTTACATGATCAGTAGGTCAGCAGTGAGCTCCATTAACCCTACGGTGACTTCTCCCAATATCACAGGAATTGTATGAAACTCTTCAGATTTTCCATACCTTCCTTGACTCGGTAGATTATGTTAATAACTTTACGGATTTTTCAAACCTTTGGCTCTACAGGATATCACGCTCAATTTCGTTAGCTGCAATCATAAATCAGTTGGAATTTCTGTAAAAACTAAAAAGTACAAATTGAAAAAACATAATTTTTTAAACATGCTTTTATTAAATTTCACCAAGGAATAAGACAGTTTTTATGACACTAGGATTTATTTACAACTAATCATGTCTACAAAAATAAAAGTACGGCCACCAAACATGTAACAAATGCTACAATAAATCATTATTGTAGTAGTTCCCTCCATGTTTGGTGCCCACATTTTTATTTTTATTGGCATGATTAATTGTAAGAAAATTCTGGTGTCTAAAAGATTTTGTTTTGTACTTTTAGAGCATTTTAATAAAAGCATGTTAAATTCTTTTTATAATTTCTCCGTGCTTTTTATTTAATTTGACATCTGCCTTTGTCTACTGTCTGTTTGGGTCAAAACTTGTAACTCAATTTTCTACCTGTTCCATTTATCCGATGAACTTGAAATTTTCTTTGGTCTACTCAATTTCGGTGACAATAAAACCTTCAATGATCAGTAGGTTAGTAGTGACCTCTAGTGACCTTACAGTGACCTCTCCCAGTTTATCAGGATTTGCATGAAACTACGGATTTTCGAACCTCCGTTGGCTTGACAAAATATCACGTTCAATTTCGTTGGCTACAGTCATGAATCGCTTTCTATTTTTGTCAAAACTAAAAATTACTATAAAAAAATATCAACGCTTTTCCATTAAAATACATTATAAACTAAAAAAAATTTTGAACCATGCAAAGATTTTCGTACAAAAATAAAAGCGTAGGCTCTAAACATTGAAGGAAAAAGCTACAAGATAATGCAATATATTTTGATATCTTTTTAACATTTTCTCCCATGTTTGGCGCCCACACTTTTATTCTTGTGGAGATTATTAATTATAACAAAATCCTAGCTTGCCTAACAAAAAATATTTGTTTATATTTTAGCGTATTATAATGAAAGAGTGTTTTACTTTTTTCTTTTATTCATGGCCGTTCCTTCGTCATCATCATTATCCTTTTGATCCTTCGAACGGCCTCTCCAGTCGTCCAAGAGCCCTTGTCCTTTGACATCTTCCCAATTCTCGTTCCTCCTTAGTAAGGCTTCCCCCAAATGCTTTTCATCTCCGAATTTAAAGGGTGCCTTCTTGTCTGTTTATTTTTGAGCCCGTTAATTTGATTCCTCCGTAGTACTGGTTACTTTTCGCTTTTCTTCTAAGTTTATTCAAGACTACTATTCTAATTGTAGATTAATCATAGTTTCTATCCCTTTCTCTCTCTCTTTCCTCATTTACACACATTACACATGCACACACACACACACACAAACACACACATCACATATATATATATATATATATATATATATATATATATATATATATATATATATATATATATGAATAATTGATTACGCAATATATAACACGTGATGCTATGTATAAATAAAGGTGATGCCACAGAGAAAAATAAAAAGACGAAAATTGCTAAGAGCTTTCGGTCTTAACGACAATAAGTATAGGGTCGTTAAGACCGAAAGATCTCGGCAGTTCTCGCTTATTCATTTTCTTCCGTGACATTACGTTAATATGTATATGTAGATGTGTGTGTACGTATATATATATATATATATATATATATATATATAATATATATCTATATAATAATATTATATATATATATATATATATATACCATATATATATATATATATATATGATATATATATAGTATATATATATATATATATATATATATATATATATATATATATATATATATATATATATATATATATATATATACTATATATATATATATACACACATATATACATACATATACATATATAGTGCAACAAAAAGTGACAGATACGACTCAGTTTTACGAATAATAACTAAAATTAAAGGGTCTTTTAATACATACGAAAGTCGTTAAATTTGGATTATCTCTGCAGATGAGAAAAAGCTATCTATGGTTTACGCCGATTCTTTATTAAAACAAGGTTAGCGAATTCCCATTTTTGTCAGACAACATGGACTATTTCATTCTTCTATAACGAGGAGACTTAATTCGCTGTTTACCAACAAAAGAACTATTTGTATGTTATCCTTGGTTTGATAGCCTTTGGCGCCATCCTCATTTGCTGAGCAGGGTAAACCAAACGGTAGTTACAAACGTTAGCCACAAACGTTAGTCACAACACGTTAATGAAGGGGTCCTTTAGACTACTGGCCAACAGCTGAAACGGATTTCGTTGAGAGCTGTGGACCACTCGTTCACAAGTAAGTCGGTACCATCTCACCCACATTTATGTTATTTTGGTTCATTTACCGTTAAGCTGCAAGTGATATACACTTTTTATGCGCTGTATAACTAAAGCTTTTAGTGGTGTACCTTATAGTTATCGAATCATTTATATATCAGATTTAATCACTTGCTGTGTACATATCTATTAGTTGATTTTCCTTACGTATATTAAAATCTATCTGCGCAAACACACATACTAATAATAATATATATATATATATAGATATATAATATATATATATATCATATATATATATATATATATATATACAATATATATATATATATATATAGATATTATATAATATATATATATATAATATATATATAGATTATATATTATATATTGTGTCTGTATGCATGTTTTTATAGATATTGCTCGCCTCGCCTTCACAGTAGACTTGATTTTATTTAGTCTAAAAGAGCAACACGAGGTAGGCCGAGGGAAAGGAATTTCCGTTTAGGCTGAATCTTAGGGTAAGGCAGGCAGGTCACGGGATTAGCTAGGCCTATATATGGGCTTTAGGGATTCCTAACATAAGACCACTTTTCCCTTTCAAATTCGCTGGTTGTTGTTTGTACTTTTCAGACAATGCTTGAGGCTGTGTGTGAAATCCACGCGATTCCAAAACACCCAGTTTCTTTCTCAGTCGACGCCAGTAACTACAGGAGGATAGACGTATCCTTCTCCATTCTGACTGGAAGTCAGCCCTTTGTCCAAACACGCTGGTGGGACCACCTTCAGACATCACGACACATGTTCAAGCCTCAACGATCAAAGGTACGTCTAGAAAGTGCAAAACCCCAACCAGTTCTGTTTCTCCAAGACGACTCTTGCTAATTTCATTTTCAAATCTCCCTTGTATCTTTTACATCTAAATCCCTTTGTCCTCATCGGGCCATGTGCTTCCCCTTGTGACTTGTTAAAGCTTAATTCTTCATTGCATACCTCAGTTAAACACTAGAGTTCCTTCCCCCAGTGTGTTAGATAAAACTGAACAACCGTAACTTGTGCAAGAAGTTTTCCTTTCATTTTTTGTCTAATCTGGGAGTTTTTCCAGATTTGCTGAGTCCCGTGTCCAAGTCTCCGCACCCGCAAGTGCTGCCTTAATGCAAGATAACTTGAGTAATTTCGGAAACCAGCATTGGTGTTAATCTGATTTTTGCCAGCTCTCCCCTTGTGAGAGATAAGAGAGGGCCACATGCGGCCCAGTTGCTTCGCCTTTCAACTGTCGTGTAAATAAATGTAATGTAGATTAATCAGCTGGTTTTTAATGGCGACCTTTTCTCTAAAGTAAAAATATCCCAATCAATCCTTTTGTAACGTAAGTTTCAAGCAAGGTATTCTGCATTTTCCCTCAAATATTTTCCATTTACGTATTTGGGTCCTGAAGGCCAACCCCATACGTAAAATTGTATAGTTTTTATTCCTTTCTTTTCTTATTCTTTGGTTATACGTTGTTTGTTAAAGCATCACTTCCTTCCCTAAATTATACTGGAATATCACCATTAATAATACTTAATCCAAAACATCTTGCCTTGCTCAGGTAATGATACTTTTTCTATTATTCCTCATTGCGTAATTGATTCTAAGGTTAAATATTCACTTTATCCTCGGGAAGGCTATCATAAACAAGCTACAATATTTTTACAGGTTATCCAAAAAAAATTATGTATATAAGATAGACCATGTATATCAAAAGGAGTCTTTAAAAATAATATTGCTGGCTTTTATTAAAATCAGACTTTCTATACTACAGCTGTCAATATAAAATTGTTGAATGCAGTGAATAGCATCGTCCTCTAAACTGAAGTTAATTGAATTGAATATAGAATTTAGGCCAAAGGCCAAGCACTGAGACGCATGATATTATTTAGCGCTGAAACGGACAATACCAGTGAAAGGTTTGAAGGTGTAACAAGAAGAAAACCTCTCAGTTGCACTGCGAAATATTGTTAAGAGAGGGTGGAAAATAAGATGGAAGAAAGAGAATAGGAAAGGGGAAAAGCAAAAGGAACGAAAGGTGTCGCAGCTAGGGGCCGAAGGCACGCTGTAAAGAACTAACCGAGAATGGCCAAAAGCGAGAGTGGTTGTTTCAAAGGTGAAAAAATGTGCTGAATCCAAAAATGAGCGTCTTACAAGTCCCTGATGGGACATATGCCAGTAAGACACCATTTAACATCATGATAGCCGTGACTGAGTTTCGACCAAATGTGACAACTTAAGGCGCAACTGTCATTGATTAATGATATCTTTCCTATTCTGTCATTATAGTAACAACATTTTGTATCATTTTAAATGAATTACTAATGTTTTAAAAAACATATATTGGATTATTAGTTTCAACTCATGACCAAATGGGCGCAGTGCAAAAACATTTGTGTGCATCATAATATTGTCTGTAAATATCCAATATTACAGTTTTTATTTTTTTAATTCTCATTTCTGTCCTTAATGTTAACACATTTGTATCATTTAAATGAAATACTAATGTTTTAAAAACATATATTGGATTTTTGTTTCCTACTCTAAGGGCCCTGAGTTCAAATCATGCAACATTCTTCTAGGTTTTCAACTTGCTCCATTGCTTTTAAGAAAGATTTGAAAATGCAACACCTGGAAAGCTGTGGCTAGTAGTGGGTGTTGTCGTTTGCAACTGTTGAAGTGTTTTCCAGTTATAAATCCTCTCAAGCGATCCAAGTGCCAAGACCTCTGTGTCCACAAGCATATGGGGACCTCTAGATTTATCTATGAAATGTCCAAGTGAAGGAAAATAGGCAATGATGTGAAAAACACCAAAGCATATGACCAGAGCATCATACTTTGGAGATTCTTGGTCCTGTATCTGCATAGCTGGTTTTGCAATTGTTTATCTAATGTGATGCATGAATTCCAACTGGAACCACATTGGTGTATCGTCAAATAGTTCACATGACATTGCCCATGCTATATCTCTTCTTCTTATCTGAATCAGGTGGCTGGGTTTATTACCTTTTTTAATTGAATAGTTAAAGGTAGAGATACAAGGTTTCTTTGTTTGATACGGAATATGATGAACCATGTCAGAGTCAAACTTTCTTTTTCGTTTAAATTTTTTTGGTGGCTTGTCTGCTTGTGTTGTACCTTTACCTGATGGACTGGTGGTTGATAAGTCTTTTTTAAGAACATTTTGGTAGCAAATGCCAATGGTATCATGGAAAGTCCCTTTCCTTGATATGGTTTCAGGGTTTTGTTCATAACTGTCCCATGCTGTACCTCTGGACAAACCAGGCTTTTGAATTATTCCATCTGGAGCTACTCTTTACCTTCTTACCACAGTGGTTGCCATATCTGTCTCCAGAGCTTCAACTACATTATAGTTTATACAGTGACCAAAATGGTTGAGTATGTCCAAGAACCTTCCTCTCTCCAGTCATGCTCTTTATACCAAGTCCCAAGGATATGTGCCTTGCTAGTTTTACCCTTCCACGAGTTGTTGCAAATACCGAATCGTCGCAGATGGCTGGACATAACGTTCAACACGTGGACTTATTACAGAAGAGTGGCTGCCAGTGTAGAGTGTCTTGGAAAAATAGAAGAAGTTCTGCAGGAGCATCTGCCTCACCAGCACATACTGTAGCCACAATGAGGTCCTGAGGCAAGGATTTGTGTTTTCCTGTAGCTGCAGAATGATAGGTCGAAGCTGTAAGGTATCAACAGCAATAGTAGTATTGGTTGAAGAAAGCGCAAAAATAGGCTTCCTTGATTGCATTATGCATCCCAATATGATTAGCACAGACGACAGCGCCTTTGTTTCATCAAACGATATGTCCTTAATCTGTCACTGAACTGAGTCAATATCTTCTCACATGATTTTTGTTATGTGTATGAAGAATCGTATTTACCAGGCCCATCAATATCCAGAGGTAACCGGGACTTCAGAGAGTTCAGTAATTTCAGCACAACCTTTTTGATAATAAATGTAGATGTGCTCAGGACACTCTTTTGAAAAGCTATCTCATGGAGATCACGAATTTGAGCATGTTTACTGTCCTTTTTTTTTTGTGCGTCTTTTTCTTGTCTTTTGCTGCCTTTCATTCAAATAGTCTTTTTTCGATAGCTATGGTGATTTTTAACTTCCTTTGCTATAAAATCTACATTACCTATTTTCAATAACAAGACTTTATCCTTGAGTACAGGTCGGGCATACTTAATTTTCTCATTAGAATTCAGAGGATTCACATTTCCCTAAACCTTCACGTTTCCTTGACGCTTTTTCCGAGACAGATTGCAGAATATACACACAGGTTGGAGAACTCCGGTGTTGGATGTAGTTGGAGATATTGCATATGTTTTCGATCGCAGCAAAGACTGCTGATTATAATGTGTACTCTCTTTATATGTTTATTTTTCAGGAAGGACCTTGGATACTGCAGTGAATCTCTTGTACCATTGCCTGTGGTAGCCATATTCCTCACTATGATTTAGAGATTGCAAAGTTTCGCAAACAGAAGCATATTTCCTCACATTTGACGTTCTTTTCGCAGTCTTCCTCGTTTTTTCATCAAATTCCTCAACATCGCTTTTTTTTTGTCTGATGTAATGTGAAGTATGAAAATACGTTCCACCGGCTTGGAAGATCCTGGTATTGCTTCATTGGGAGTCTCTGCCATCATGCATTCATCAATCATATCACTCTGAGATGAAAATGAAAAATAAAAAATTAAAACTGTAATGTTGGATATTTATAAACATTATCATGATGCACACAAACGTTTTTGTGCACCCATTTGGTCATGAGTTGAAACATAAAAAATCCAATATATGTTTTTTAAAACATTAGTAATTCATTTAAATGTTACAAAACGTTACTATAATGACAGAATAGGAAAGATATCATTAATCACTTACAGTTCCGCCTTAAGTTGTCACATTTGGTCGAAACACAGTCACGGCCGTCATGATGGTAAATGATGTCTTACAGGCATATGTCCCATCAGGGACTTGTAAGACGCTCAATTTTTGGATTCAGCACACCTTTTTACCCTAGAAACAACCTTTCTCGCTTTTGGCCATTCTCGGTTAGTTCAGAGGACCTTAGCTCTTGTACTAAACCTCAAGTAATGCCTACAGTGCACAGCTGTGGTCCTGTGATGGCCCTACCCCGCTACGGAGTTGAAATGAACTACAGATCATCTAAAAAAAAATCCACTGTCAGATGGTATTACATGTCCCTATTATTTGTTTCTCACTGATGTTTACAAACTCAAACTTACACTTCGCTTTACAAGGGAAAATCAATTACGTTTTTCAAATTCGCTGGTTCTAGTGAGAACCTGCTACAGGAACCTCATTGAGGAATATTTACAAAGAGAAACACCCGACCTTTAGTAAAAGTGATGTGAGGGAAGGAAAAAGATTAAAAAGTTTTGCATAAGATCACAGACCACTTTTCCCGTATTTTATGCATTTTTATCTGAAATGCTAAGTACGCCGTTTTTAGTGCTATGAAAAAAGTTTTAAATCAAGTTTTGAATGCTTGTCTCATTCTATTTATTTATTATTTATTTTTTTCTATTTGCAGCATTAGTTAATTAAATTTTGAAATTAATGCTTATGATTAAAGATCACACACGTTTGACACACATTCCTCCTATGAAAAGTAATTGGGCCTGTCTTTCTCCTCTTATTTATTTCTTGTCTTTTCACACAGGCTACGCTCGACGGACACAAGAATGCACGCATACTTTTTATTTTATATGTATGTATATTGTCGAGTACCAGCCGCGATCTCGTTGGGTCCAAGGGTTGAAATATTAATTGACTAACTAGATCAATGACTTGGCTCAGTTTGGGTACCATAGGAACGGAATAACTGAATCAGTTTGAGTAATGTGAAAAATATACTAGATACATAGATATTGGTTAAAAGAAAACACTATGCGTACACTAGAATTAAGAATAATTTCAATAAAATGCAAAGCATATTACAAAGGGCTATTATTAAACCCCATGACACTGTAGGCTACGTTAAACAAGGTTACGAACACTAACTAGTGCCACGCCAGGTACGAGGGTGATAGCTAAATTTCACTCAATTCCCCCCTGCATGAATTCTCAACATTCGTGTGGCCTTCCCTTCATTTTTCTCCCAAATCGCACTTCGCCAAAAAAGGTGAAAAAAATAGATAAATAAAATGTTGAGGAAGAGAACACCCTTGCTTTATTACGAAGTTTACAGTCATAATTATTTTATATTTGATAGATTTCAGTGATATGCTTAACTTACATCACTAGACTACAAAAGACCAGCGGACAATAACAAATTTGAATTTGTTTGGGAAAAACTTCAGTTAACCTCTGAATGTTTCATCACACATCAGTGGGAAGGCTGATGTTTCTTTTCAGTCAGTTGACGAATCCGAGGTTGTTTCACTGATAGTGCACATCGACGTTATAGGGACTGAACACAATGATTATTGCAAAGAATTTTACTTTACTGTTGAGGCGAAAGCGCAAAGTAAAACTTCATTAACGTCTGTGAGTGGTTTTAAACAAAATATTACTTGACAGCTTTACATAAGGAAAGCACAACTAAAATAATTTGTTAAAATATGACTATCAGAGAAAAATGGATTTATGTCAATGCAATGGGTCACGTTTTCACTGGACTGTGGATTTGGAGAAACAAATTTAAAAAGAAGATTTTGTGGATATATGAATTGGGATTAGTTTAAAAAACGGGAGCTAGTATTACAGAAACTAGTTTCAAATCGTAAATAAGTTCTCTTGGCACATTACCATTACTTCATATGTCAGTGGACCTTGACGTTCATTGTGTGTGAGCCAGTGGGGATTACCAATCCTCGTGGACCCATCTTTGCTGCCAGAGCGAGCACATGCTTGATACTTGTTCATTTAGTTACCATCCACTACTTTATAAACAGTATGTTGACGACACGTTTGCACTTTTTAGAAATCAGTTTGACGCCAGGAGAGTTTTAACTTTCATCAACCCATTTCACCCTAACATCAAAGTCACGATTGGACGCGAGACAACACAATCAATTACAATATTTAGATATTTTAATTACACGCTCCTCTCAAGCCTTATAAACTTCAATTCTTAGAAAAAAGACATTCACTGGTATTGCTGTAAATTTTTTAGTTTTTGGTCTCTTAGTTTTAAGAGTAATGTCTTATTAACCAATCTTCACCTAGCCTTTGCCGTATCTTCTAGTTTGCAAACTTTTCACAATGAAATCACGTTCTAGCAAAAATATTTTAACGGCAACTGCTTTCAAAGCTTTCAAATCCCGAATTTTCCACCATAAAGGATCACGATAAATATAGCTATTCCATTCAGTACAAGGGCTTAGGTTTTGGGCAGAGCTCCGGTCATAAGATTTTAACGATTAATGTATCAATGCTTATTAAAAAAACTGGTCCGCTCACTGAACACCAATCCACGTCTACACCTCCTAACCTCTCTTGAACTGTTTACGTTTTTTGGTTAGTCCTTCCTCTGTCTAAGCACTCAACGGTTGTACCTCATACTGTGTTTTTTAATATTGTAAGAGTTTTATTTAACTAATTAGGTATTGTTACTTTGTAACTTGAAATGAGCCTGCTGTTGGCTTCGAAAACGTTGCAACCCTAATGAATTTTGAATTCTTGACCTGTTTGGTGTGCTTCTCCTACCTTTATTTATATATATATATATATATATATATATATATATATATAGATATATATATATATATATATATATATATATATATATATATATATATATATCATATATATATATATATCATATATATAATTATATATATATATATATATATAATATATATATATATATATATATATTATATATTATATATATATATATATAATATATATATATATATATATATATATATATATAATATATATGTAGTATATATATATCTATATAAATAATCTGAGCACATTGAGCAATTTCAACCAGTCTTGGCATACATATGACTTACCATCTGGAAATGAATATTGTGGGGTTAAGATGTTATTAGCACAAAAGCGGGTTGGGTGTTGGAAGGTTCTTTTGTGGGGGGGGGGGGGGGGGGGGGTTTATGAATAATAACCAAAAAGACGACAGGATATTAGTGTCTAATTCAATGAAGTTTGAAGTCTCTAAAAGATGAAATAGTGACACTCCCGAAGTTCTTTAAGACCAAGTTCAGCCTCGATAGGGAATGGAAGTGAGAATCAAAAACTTTATTTCCATTTTACAATTATTATCCTAAATGCACTTTTTAGAAAATATATAAAACATACATTGACCTTCAGGTTTCCCAGTTCATATGATTTATATCCAGAAGTGAAATGCACATGATCACGTCTTGTTACAATAAATACATGTAATTAAAAAAAACATAATTTTACAAGCTAAAAATCATAACAATCAACCGTTTTGAAATAAAACATATATTGAGAAAACATTTTAGAATAACAAATTACTGAAAGTTATTAAAGCAGTCAAATGATGTATTTACTACATAAAATATCTTAAGCATGGTAGTGAAGATGCCAGCGATATATATGCTAATATAGCGCTAGCATACAGTGCATACCATATAGGATTAGTAAAAACCTTCATGTTTGCATGATAAAAGGGGATTTGACTTTTTGATATAAATAGATTAAATATGTTGTCTCTACATTTAAAAAAAAAAAAAAGTTCATATTACCAGACTAGCAAAACCATCTTGCCAACAACATCTCAGTCATACTGAATTCATCCTATATTTCTTATATTAGTGTTAATACAAGTAAAATTCGTTAATGAGAAATGCAAAATCATCCAATTACTGACAAACTTGCTACTTAAAATATCTAATCAAGTTAAAACTTAAAAGATAATTATGAAACCTATATCTGTGTAAAAACATATCTACATATGGGTGTGTGTGTTTGTGTATGTATGTACACCCACTCACATACATGCACACTCACATTTAAACGTACATATACCTTTTTTTTTTTTTACTTCAGGGTTACATGTGGGGTAATGCAACATTA
>NC_061107.1:43347003-43374503 GCF_015104395.2 Macrobrachium nipponense | reverse complement strand
TGTTACTTATTAATTTTGATATATTTTTATTGTCGTTCAATATCAAACGTGAAGCTATGTACAGAAGTTATATCATCACTGATATTTCAATCTAAAACAAGTCTGAATATGCTACCATTATTGTGTGTATTTCCATTATAAAGACGGGGTAACCATCATAAATCATAATACCAGGCGAACAACCTCGCTGAGAAAACGCCAATTGATATTCCACCAGTCTGAGTGCTACCACTCTCCCTTGACAGATTATTTATTTTGGCATGTTGAATTACTAAAGAAAATATTGCTATAAGAAGTATAACTATATTCATGTATAGAATAATTAATTTTTTCTACCCGAAAACATCAACCACAAGACTGCTACGTAAAAAGGTACAGACTTGCTTTAGATGGAAATATCAGTATAATAATATAACTTATGTACATAGCTTCACGTATAATATTGAACGACAATAAAAATCTACTAAAATTAGTAAGTAACCTAGGTAGGAAATATGATATAAATTTGATCAGTCGAGCTCAGGAAAAGGATGAGCTAGATAAATCACTCATTTTGACCTGATGATTTTAGTAGACTAAAATAAAAACTTTCTAGATAGGAGCTGTCCGCTGAAAACACAAAGAGCAGGCACGCAATCCAGCACTAGAACTGGTATGTAAATAATTGCTGCTGTAATCGAGAAAAAATCTCACTTTGGAGCATTTATACAACTAGTGATTTGGGAGCCCGACCTCTGTGATAGTAATGTTTTAATAATATGTTTAATTACTACCAACTTAACAATATACAAGTAAATAAAAACTTAAGTCAATGACATAAGAAGAAGAACCTTATTGTTTTTTTGAAAACTGGAATTGCGTTTTAATTTTTCAGGGCTTAGGAGAGTAAGTTTCATTCTTACCATTTTGAAAAAGGAACATTAGAAATATAGAAGTCATGATAATTTTTTTAATATTTCAGTATTAATAATAATAATAATAATAATAATAATAATAATAATAATAATAATAATAATAATAATAAGAATAATAATAATAATAATAATAATAAACCGGTATTAATAGTAGCAAAATAACATGAGCCCTTGGATAACGCAATTGGATATTGCAAAGACTAAAACGAATAAGAAATCTCTCCTCTCTCTCTCTCTCTCTCTCTCTCTCTCTCTCTCTCTCTCTCTCTCTCGTGAATTTTATAAAAGCTTTACAAAGTGTCATACGGAAGATATGTTGCCAGATGTATGTTGTAAGAACAAACTTAATTAGTAAGATGAAGGACATAAAGAGCTAAAATGTTGTCATGGTATGTCGAACTGCATAAATATAGTATTAACATTGTTGAAGAAGAATAAAAAGAATAGTAAATATGGCAGATGCCAAAGAAAACACACTAAGAAATATACAAAATAACTGCATTATTAAATTTCTCCACTCGAATTGTGAAAAAAGTGAAATTAGTTAAAATAAAATGGCACCAAAAAGTCAGCAGCAAAACAACATTACCTTCCATTAAGAATAATACGATGAAAGAGAATGATAAAATAGATTAACAGGCCACTGGCAGAACACCATTTACGGCACAGCATTGTTCCTGTCCAATTATAAAAGTATAAAAGAGAGAGGTTGGCCTTTGCCGTGTAAATGGGACCTATCCTAAAAATACACGTATTAAACGAATATTTTCAACTGTTATTAAATACAGACCTCGTCTGTGTGATCAAGAGACTTAGCTTAAAGTACCTACTGGCCATTTAAGGCCAACCAAATGTTTTGAGTGTTTACATTATTCACATTTCCACGTGAAGTTGCTCAGTAATCTCTTTGATTCTACTGGATCCGTCTGAACAATATTGTAATGGTTTATTGTCAGCAGATGATGAATGTTCATGAAATCGTAATCCATCAACGCTTTAGATTTGAATATACATTGGATGCATTGTTGATGTGGATTACTCATACTGAGTGATATCAATTGTGTTATTGCTTTTTATAAAAAAAATAAAAAGGAGCTATTTACAGTCATTCATTTGAAACTATCCCTAGTGAAACGAATCTCAAAGTTACCAAGAGAAATATGCAATGTATTTCATTCCAATCTTTTAAATTTACAAATCCATATAGCATGAGTGATGGCAAAGCAGTGTTGATTTGTAATTTTCCTCCCGAGGATGAAATGTGTACATTTTTATGTGCACTGCATGAATGTTATCAATAGGATTAATGAAATTAAGTGTTCGTATCTTTATCTGTGAAAATAAATAAAGTTATTTTCAATCGCTGCCTTTTCTCTTTGATGAACAAAGCTACAATTGCAGGTATTTGAATAAGAAATTTATCTGAAACCATCAAAGTTTGTCATTCTTCAGCTGTTATAATCGTCTTATCCAGCTATTTCACTTATTGTTTTAGTTCGAGTGCAAAGATTTCATAATATGTTTTAAGTTGCCCTCGAGATATAGCCTTTAGTATCCGAATGGATTTAAGAAGTTAAGCTTTCAATATTTATAATTTTTCTTAGAAATAGAATATTTTTAAGAAGTTTGATGTAAAAATAATTGTTTCTCTTTCTTGACAGTATACATTGTTGCTTTAATTAACAAAAAGGAAGCTACTATGTATTTCAGGAGGATTAAGTCATTTTATTTTTTGCCAATATCTTCCACATTTATTTATGGATTGTTGTGTTACTTTACAACAGTGTGTTTCACAACCACCCCCCCACCCTTAGTTTTGGTGATAAATTCAATTTACAAATTCCGCTTTTTCAGACTCTTTCCTCTTGAATTTGATGGGGTACCCAGCAAATTGATTAACGCTTTCGGATATACGAGCTTGGGTACTACTGAACTTGTCCTGAGCATCTTCTGATGGTAAATTCCTGTTTTTCTTCTCCCTATTTAATCTTCCTTTACGTCATTACACCGCGTACACCTGGTAGCGTATATTACTTTCTTTGTGAATGTCACTGCTTTTATTTTGTTTGTATAATTTTGTGATTTAAAGTTATTTCATATTCATTCTAAATCCACTGTTTTGCACTTATAAAAAATGGGTTAAAATCACATCAACCAGACAATAAGTGATAAACCCGTCGATTAACCAGGCATTTCATTCATCAACTACGATGACTTCGGAAGTTCCCAGATACTGTATAACCAAGTTGGTCTTTAGCGCATTTCCTCCTACATTGCTCTTTCGAAAAATTACAACGCTAATATGTTTGAAAAAATTCCATTACAGAAATATTGCGAAGGGAAAGAGAGAGAGAGAGAGAGAGAGAGAGAGAGAGAGAGAGAGAGAGAGAGAGAGAGAGAGAGAGATGGATTAGTGGGGAATGAAATAAAAGACAGTTCCCTAAATACCTTTCATTTGCTTACTATTGACAAAATCTCGCTTTTAAATGAATTTCATGTCAGTACAAATTCTATGTATTTCCCTTAAGAAATAAATAAGGCAACACTTCTTGAAAATACTTTTACTGAATTTGGTCAAGGATCTGGGCAGTCTACTGTAGCTAAGCATCTAGACAGCCTACTGCAAGCATATGCAATGCAAAATAACCTGATAATATTACTTTCGAATTTATTTCTACGATTAACAAGATCACACTCTTAAATACAATTCCCAACCACACACACACACACACACATATTGAAATCAGTAATCCATTTTAAACCATCGCAAAAATTTGGTCTGGTCTGTTCAGTCCGATTGTCCAAAGTTGAATGACCATTACAGCCAAACTTTACAATTTCCTCGACTAACTCACAACGCAACCTAGCGTTCATTACGTCGCATTTAGGGAAATGAATTTTCTTCTTATTCATAAACAAACGAAAAAAATTACATTTCCTCAAATACATTTTCATGCACTTACTCTAGAAAAACATATTATTATTATGTGAATTACATGTCAGTGAAAATACCACTTATTTACCTTACAAAATAAAAGACAATACTTCTTGAAAATACATTTAATGTATTTGGTTAGGCATCTGGACAATCTACTAAAATAAAACGAACGGGAATTTTAACTGCACTCAAACAAAATTGCATGTAATAAACAACCAAATTATTATTATATTTAAAATAACAACTCTTTACAGTCCCAGATTTAATGATACCGACAAGCGTCCATGCACATTATATTTTATGTAACCGTTTTTAGCGCTTTCACCAACTCATCGCCTGTCTTTTAATTAAAAAGCCGGCCTTTAACTCCATTAATCGCTGCTACAGTAGAACCTCTTGATTGTAGGGAATGGAGACAATATTTTTGTAACAGCCTTCACATGAAGCCTTAAAGCTTCTTGATTTGTATAGGACATCTTTGTATTAAATTCTTGATTCTGTAACCATATTTAGTCAAACATATATTTCTAAAAAATAAAGAAATGATAATAATAATAATAATAATAATAATAATAATAATAATAATAATAATAATAATAATAATAATAATAATAATAATAATAATAATAATAATACTTAAGAAGCAGACCCTCTCTCAAGCATAAAGTAATGACTACTTCAGCAGAATTACACTTGTAGAGATTCTTCTCTATTTTACGAATAGCGGCCTTTTCCGTGCTACTTAAACAGGTTAGTAGAGCGCCTAAAGAGGTAATGATCAAATACAGTGTCAAAATAGGTGTATATATTTGAATTTTACAGATAAACTATGATACCGTAGTCATCAAAGTCATTAACGATTTTCTCTCTCTCTCTCTCTCTCTCTCTCTCTCCTTCTCTCTCTCTCTCTTGAAGCGAGCTTTCGTCTGGAGCTGCCAGACATCCTCGGGCTGGGAAGCTGAGGGTGGACTGATCTTGGTGTGGTTTCCGTCCTCCTTATATTTGTGGTTGACAGCAGGGGGTCTGCCCCATGCTGATCTCCTATTGGCTGGTGTCGGTAAGTCTTCGTTTTCATTGATGGCTTGAGCCAAGTCTCAAGCCACTTTCTCCGAGTCGATGGTTGTGATGCTGCAGGTCCTGCAGCCGTCTAGACCTCCTGAGCGGCGTGGTAACGTTGATGGACGTTGCGCTACTCTGCGGGACGTCACGGCTAATTTGATTTCCATTGGCTGCAGGAGTACCTCGTTCGGGGGCGTTGCCTTCCGTGGAGCTGTCATGATATGTCGTGTCATTGTTGGTGGCAGGTCTTCTCATACTCGTCGGGAGGAGAAATTCTTCCTGCATCCTATTCAGTGTAGCTTTTATTTGCTGGATGAGAAGCGCCTCCAGCAGGCGCAACCGCCGGGCATCAGGGGCCTTCCCGATTATCTTCGTGTTCTGTATGATGACATCCCAGGAGATGGCCTCTTGATGTTTGGTGTGGGCGTGATTCTTGATTGCCCCCTCTTGGGTGTGACATGAGAGTCTCTTCGATAGGGGCATCAAGTATACTGGTACACTACATGCGTCTGCTTCAGGGGGTCTCATACCTTTGGAGAGGGGTTATTTTCCATATTAAGGTCGCGAGTCCTCTGATTCTGGTAATATAGAGTAAGTCGATATTCTTGGTGTCGTCGTAGGGGACACATTTTCAGAACTAATTTTCTTAATAGAGTCCTTTTCTTCACGGTAATGGGAACTCATGAAGGCTTTGGAATACAGCTTGATATTATCCCGGGGCAGGGCTGCGGGCTCTCACTACCTTACCATTTCTCCAGGGCTGTGCAGACTTCCTTACTGATTTAGTTGAATATCCGTTATTCACAAGTACTTCGGAGGCGCGGTCGAGTTCCTGGTGAGTGTCCTACCAGGTCGAGCAGGGGGAGAGGGCTCTCCTGACGAAGGCCCCGACAGTGGTGCTTTTGAATCTGGTGGGGCACTCGCTGTCACAGTTGAGGAAAAGTCTTAGATTAGTCTTCTTTGTGTAGACAGAATTACGGAGACCGTCTTCCGTCTTGCTTACAAGGACGTCAAGGAAGGGGAGCTGATCGTCGGAGCTGTATTCAACTGTGTAATTCAGCACACTGGACTGCTGAAATGTTAGACGGAGGGCTTCTACCTCATCCTCGGCGTCGACTTGCACAAAGATGTCGTCAATATAATGTCCATATCTGAGGGGTTGCTGTGTCCTGGCGACAACCCGTTCCTCCACGGTGCCCATATAAAAGTTAGCAAAGAGGACCCCCAGTGGGGAGCCAATCGCCCCGCTGTCCTTCTAGCGGAACATCTGGCCACATTGGGTGGAGAAAGGGGCCTTCTTCGTGCCGATTTTCAGCAGCTTACGGAGCGAGGCTTCGTGTATGTTGAGGGGCGCTCTCGACTGATTCCTGTAGACACGCTCAAAGATTATATCTATGGTTTCGTCGACAGGCACGTTCGTAAATAAGAACTCCACGTCCAGCGAGGCGATAATCCCGGTGCCAGGTGCATCTTTGATGGCTTCTAAGAATTCTGCCGAAGACTTCAGGCTGTAGCGTCTCGGGACATAAGGGGTCAAAATTTGGTTAAGGCGTTTAGCCAAGGTGCATGTAGAGGCGGGCATCTGGCTGATGATCGGCCGGAGGGGGTTTCCTTGTTTGTGGGTTTTTACATTGCCATATAAACAACCCAGGCTGTAGTCTCCTTGTATGGGCGGGAGGTGTATGGCGTTTGTCGCAGCATTCACTGCGCTGATGACTCCATTGGCATCCTTCTTGATGTCATCTGTCGGGTTCCTCGTCAGGCGCTCGAACTTACTCTCGTCAGACAAAATAGTATCCAGCTTCTCGTGATATTCGGCAGTATCAATAAAGACGAAGGCTGCTGTCTTGTCCGCGCGTCGCACCATGATGTTCTCTTTCTCCTTCAGTTCTTTCGCTGCTTTCTTCATCTCCTTGGTGAGGATCCCGCTGGAGTGCGAGCCCCTCTCTGTAAGGACTTCAGCAAGTAGGATGGGTTGAAGGGTGTCGGTAGCTCTCACGATGCTCCGGGCTTCGAGTTACTGGATATAAAAATAATAATATTGATAATAATAATCATCATCGTCATCATCATCATCACGAGTTCCTCGTCAACCTAAGAAAAAAATCTAACCCCAACAAAATATTCGCCTTTCTTTCCTCATTCCAATGGTATATTTAAATTTAAAATTGGCCTACAACTAAAATCATAGTTAGTGTTTGAAGTGCAAAAAAGCAAAAACTGAGAAAAATGGCCACAAAGGTCAAGAAGTGTTTTTTTGGCTCTCGTGGAAAATAACTGATCTTTGAGCAAAACCATGATACAAACAAATGTTAAATACTCACTAGCGCTTAGTTCAGACTGCCTTTCCTTCTTTTCTAATAGTTCTTAGTGTTTTTTGCTTGGTTTCCGGCACCAAGGCTCCCCGCTAAAAAGGGATATTATTTGCTCGAGGTGAGGCTATCATCAAGTACCACCTGACTCTTTGTTGCCTGGTTTGAAACCAAGCAAGTAAGAATTTGTCATCATATACTCCCTTTTCATCGTCCTTTATTACTTTCATCAACTGCGAGCATAACTGTGAAGGTGGAAAAACCTCAGATGATTGCGCAGCAGACGATGTAGAGGCAGTGAGGGTGGGGCTCTCAGCAGCCAAAAAAGAGCCTTGTGTGGTTGTTGTTGGTGGTGCTGGTGGTGGTGATGGTGTTGTTGGTGGTGTTAATGAGTGGACAGCGCTGGATACATCAGCCAACAATGGTGGTGGCAATGGGACTCTGCCACATCAACAATAAAACAGTCCACCTTAGACCCTATGTCTCTTTTTAGCAAAATTTGCTAAACGGGCCATAGTTGCACGATTCTGTTTCGGCATATTGTCTCACTTTCACTCTAGTATACACACAAACGTTTATAAATTGTATTTAGAGTTACTTGTTGTAAGAAAAGAAGCAAAAAACACGGTAAATAGCGAAAAAATGCTCGGAGTAAAGAGCAGCATACCTCCCTTTCGCATCTCTGGGACACACTGACTCCCATGGCTCCCCGCTGGGCATGCTACCCACTCAGAACACCATTCACCAAGGAATCAGCCATTGTTGGTGCCAGATGTAAGAGATTAGGCAAAATACAAATAAAAATAATTAATAAATTGGGCAGATAAAGGACAAAATGACAATAGTCATTAGGAGCGAAACGTCAGCCCTACGTCACAGTGTGAAGGGGGCGGGGCCAAAACCCCATTAATTTTAATATTTCAAAAAAATGCTTTTGACACGTGATAACAGAGGTGTTGCTCATGTCTTACGGCCATTTAACCAGATTTTGAAAATTTCATAAATATTCATCAAAAATCAAAGGGGAAGCCACCCTTAATAACTGGTTATAAGGGACAATCAATACATCCTGGATAAATTAGACAGTCACCACAGTGATGTCTGAATAAAAGGGATAATCATCACAGTAATACCAGGATAAAAAAAAAGACAGTCAGTACAGTAATACTTGGGGGACAGTTACCACAGCAATGTCTGGATAAAATAGACAGAACCACATTTAATATCTGGATAAAAGGAACAGTGGGCACAGTAATACCTGGGTACAGTCACCACAGTAATGTCTGAATATAAGGAATAGTCATCACAGTAATACCTGGATAAAAGGGAGAGTCAATACAGTAATACATAGGGGACAGTTACCACAGTAATATCCAGATGAAATGGACAGCCACCACAGTAATGCCCAAATAAAATGGACAGTCACCACAGTAATAGCTGGATAAAGTAGACAGTCAGCACTGTAATTCTTGGATAAAAGGAACAGACAGTACAGTAACATCTGGATAAATGTGAGAGTCCTCACAGTAGTACCACCTGGGTAAAAGAAAAGTTTAGCAGAGTGATATGTGGATAAATGAGCCCGCCGCCACAGTAATACCTAGATAGAAAGGACATTCACCACAGTAATACCTAGATAAAAGATACAGTCAGCGCAGTAATACCTGGATAAAAGTGACTGACAAAAAAGCAATACCTGGATAACTGGGACAGTCACCTGAGCATTACCTCGGGGATATTCACCGCAGTAATGTCTGGATAAAAGGGACAGCCAGCACAGTAATACCTGGATAAATGTGAGTCGGTACAGTAGTACCACCTGGGTAAAAGAAAAGTTTAGCCAGAGTGATATGTGGATAAATGAGCCCGCCGCCACGTAATACCTAGATGGAAAAGTCCCACAAGTATCCACCTAGGATAAAAGACAAGTCAGCGCAGGGTAAATACTGGATAAAAGTACTGACCGCAATACTGATAACTGGGACAAGTCACCTGAGCATTAACTCACCGCAGTAATGTGGGATAAAGGGACAGCCGCACAGTAATACCTGGATCGAATGGGACAAGCCAAAGTATTATATATGGGATAGTCACTACAGCAATATCTAGATAAATGGGGCAGTCAGAACAGTTATATTTTGATAAAAGAGACAATGAATACAACAATCCATTTTTAAATGGGGCAGTTACCACAATAATATGTGGATAAATGGAACAGTTAAAACAGTAATATCTGGATAAGAGAGACAGTCAATGCATGGAGGTGTGGGAAAATGTTTTTGATTCAGAGTTTCCCAAGGCAGTTAGTCAGCTACCACACACACCCACATATATACATATGTATATATATATATATATATATATATATATATATATATATATATATATAATATATATATATATATGTATGTACGTATGTATGTATATATACATATATATGTGTGTGTTCACGCGTGTATGTGAAATGTATGTACTAATATTTCCTTACAATTTCTGAGGACATCACATAAAGACGTTGGTCAAAAAATCATTAAAGGCTCGCAGAGTACTTATAGTTCAGTTATTTCAAAAGAACCCATATTCTTGCATTACTGAATAGAATCGCATAACACTATTAATCCTTTGCCCACTTTCCACAATTAAATGATGCTTAACGGATGACTATTTTCATTATTATCCTCTTGCTCTTCATGTTCCTGTTGTTATAATTTATGTGGACTTAGCATGACATAACTTACTGGTTTAGTGTGCATGCAGTAGTGGCTTTTATTAATTGATAGAAACAATTCAAAGATACTTGCTTTTTATGTCATTCAATAAGCAAAATGTTTGTTTTACAGCACCATTTTTAAAACTATTTTTTTTTCTAGAAACGTTCAACGTTTTCACGCCCATGAAAAATTGATGTCATTTCGTTTTTAATCGAGAGAAATTTGCTCGTCTTTTAAGTCTACCCCCCACCCCTCACTCTGTGTGTGTGTGTGTGTGTGTGTGTGCTGCTGCTGCTCCAAAAATAAATCTGATGTATAATGTTAAAACTAGTATTATTGTCGTCACAATGAATTTAACATAAGGAATATTAGGTATTTTCGCACAGCTTCATCTCTAGCGTTACTGCACAAGTTACTTTCGGCCTCTAAAAGATAATCGAATAGAATAATGAACATCATATCCTAAAAGTGCGATGGTTTCGTCTGCTGTGATGAACGTCCAGTTATAATGGTTGCCCCCCAACGACGAATTTATGGTCCGTTTCCCATATATTTTTCAGCGGGGCTTCGCTCCCAGGGGACACCCGTGGTGTGCTGGGGGTTGGATTGAGGGGTCGGTGTGGGTTGACTGGCACGAACGAATTCCATGAGGCGGTGTCGACCAGGAACGATGTTTAGTCCGTGATGAAAAAACACGTCGAGTCTTTTTGCTTGTACCTAGAAGAAAGACAGCAGAAACCCGGCGCGATTTCTCTTAACAGGTAACCAGTCTACCCACCGATGACTTTTACTTTTTTGGGTCCATGGAACCATAAGTTGAGTATTAAGACTTTGATACTTAGACGTATATTAAATATAAAGGGTTCAACGGTCTTTAATGGTAAGATTTATTACACAAACCCATGGCAAAGACATGAAATCACTGAGTCTCATCACATGGCACTCATGATTATTTCTATTGTATGAGACATACGCGCTTCATTGGGATAATTGGGAAGTGCTTTTCAAGAGCTTTCAACCTATGATGAATTTATTAAAATTTATATAAAAAAATTTGGAACAGTATAGTAAAAAAGCGAACCCAGGTAAAATGCATATGTAGATATCTTACTTAAAACACTGCAACGCCATATTTTCTACACGCTTGATTAAATGAATTGAAAAGGGATTTTCAAGAGCTTTCCAGTGAGCTTATATTTATTAAAATCGGTGAAAAATTAAGGACGACAGAGTAAAAAGAGTGTCTGCAAGGCTATGCTTTAAATGCTTAATTCAGCTTCATCTCCACCCTTTCCACTGTCGCAGCGCAGTAACAATCAGCGATAATACATTTATACGCACACGTCCATTCCTTGTTTATAGTTCCATGGTTGGGTCGCTCCTGCGACCCTTTTGCAAGTTTTTCGACATGAAGCAGTCATTTTACCATTTACTGGTTTCATCCCCGAACCTCCAGTGTTAGAAACAAATACCTTGGGTTGTTTTTCTGTTTCAGGCTTGTATTTGAGTTTGTTTTTCCACCTGGAGCTCCGGTGGTGGGGTATGGGTGCGGCAGGGCTCTCCGCATCGCTGTCCATCTCTGCTTCGGTCTGCTGCTGCGGGTGTGGGGCAGCTGCTGATATGGGTGGTTGTGTAAGGTCAGTCGACTTGTGGACCAGATGGACGGTGTCAACTGTCTTTAGGAGGGTCGTCGAGGTCCATGATTGGTGCGTTGAGGATGGCCGCCACAGTTTGGCGGGGTAGTTTTGTGAGTAGGACTTCTTTTCACAAGGCCCAATGTAGTCTCTGGGCGGCCGTCTATGGCGGGGATCGTAACTAGCCGTCGTAATTGCCTGCACGGTACATATACCTAGACCGTGGTTGCCTGTAGACGTGCGACATCCGTTGGTCTGCAATTGTTGCGCCTGCGTTGTCTATGAATTTCCTAGCTGTGAGGACGGGTGTCATGCCGAAGGATGACCTGAGTTGAGCCTGCAGCGAATCATGGGGTAACGACGGTCTGTTGGTCGGCAAGCCTTTCTGCGAGCTGTTCGAAAACACAGTCTGTCAGGAACTCGAGGACGGCTTCGGCTTTGTTGCTCACTAACAGAAAAATGTCATAAAGAATGATACACACAGTTACATCCTCTCATTGTAACCGGGGTGCCTGGAATGGATAGCGCGAATATGAAAGCGTCAGCTGAAGACAATTATTCAGCTTTTATAAATGGAATGCGTAACCGACTCGTTCTGATACAGAGCCTGTGGTTTTTTATTATTATTATTTTTTTTTTTGAGATTGGGAATTTTCATTTGTAATCTTTTTTCACTTCTTTTGTTAACATTTCCAAAGTATTTAAAATATGAGTGTAATACTAAGGTGCAAGTTCAATCCTTCACCTAACAAAAAATATTGGCTTTTTGTTTCAGTTAATCTAATATTTGTCTTATTTGGTTTGCTTGTCTCTTCAGTATTTGTATGAATACAATGCATGCAGGTAAACTAATTACATAACACTGGAGTTAAAACAGATTGACAAAAATGCATTAACGCTTGCTTGGCCCTTCCCTCCTCACTTACTTCGTGATTTATATAACTTCATTACTTGTAAGTGTTTACAAAGTATGTAAATACTATGTAGATGCTTACAAGTTACAAGTGAACAAGTTATACTTAGTAAGCTTGTGGGTTTCTTTTCCCATCTGCAGAAGCAAACTGGAAGAAGTTTTTGTTTGGTTTATATTACTAGAATTATACTTGACCACTAGAAATTAGTCTAGTAGTTTTGACCGGCATTATGAAAAGATTTTAATTAATGGTTATATTTTTTTCGTTATATGTTAAAATGTAGTGTCTGATTTGTTAATATTATGAAATCAAATTGCTTGATTATTCTTACGACTTGTTAAATAATGTGCCGAGTTATAGTGGGGATCACTAATATACAAGGTTCAATTTGTAAAGTTATAGGCTACAAAAGAGTAATTCTCATGTTAAGTGTTTTTATTTTTATCGGGTCATCTCTTAATGTGATGAAAGATTCATGGATGTGATAGGGACGGATGACTTTTTAGGTATAGAGACAATGAGAATGAAATAGTTTTTAGACATATAAGATTCTTTATCCAGAAAGTGAACAGATCGTAAATACAACATACTTTATGAAAGTTTTACTTTCTTCATATTGAAATATCTCAAAAATCGTCGATGACCCAAGCAGAAATTTTGCAATTAATTGTACATTTTTTCTCCCCATTAAAAAGTCCCTTAATTCAAGACCACTGGAAACACTTCTTGGCATTAATCTCATTCTCCATCGAAATAAAACTTCGGTAGCAAAAAGTTTCCACTCAATAGGAGTCATTTTCGAAACTGTCTCGACAAATATCGTGATTTGCGAGTCCACCAGATACAGTAGCTGAAATAGCCGGTATTTTCATGATAAACTCTAGCGAGGTGAAAATGCGGAGCGCAGTTCATGTGGAACATTTAAAACTCAATCAGTCTTTGATGGGAACAAATCAAAAGCTCGTTAGAATGGTAATGCCCGCTGAGGGACGGTTGCATTTTCCATAATTTTCATAGCAGAAGTTACAATTTAAAAATTCCAGTAAATATTATTAAAAATAATAATTATTATTAGTTATATTACTATATACATATTCTATATATATATATATATATATATATATATATATATATATATATATATATATATATATATATATATATATGTGTGTGGTGTGTGTGTGTGTGTGTGTGTGTGTGTGTGTGTATGGATGGATGGATGTATGAGATTTGGATACGATTGTCATTACAAAAAGACTTGAGACCCAGCTTCAAACGAAATTAGAAGAATCATATTGTCCAGTAGCGAGAAAAGAACCTGCTACCGTACATCATGATTTCCTCAGATTTTCTTTGAAGTTAGATCTCAAGGCTTTGTAGTGACAAGCGTATCCAAAAAAAAGAGAAAAAATTTTGGGAAGTTGAGAGGGGCATTGTGGCTAATACAATTACACACACACATAAATATATATACATACATACATGTATAACTATATATATATATTATTAATATAATATTATATATATATATATATAATATATAATATTATAATATATATTATATATACAAGAACTAACGTATCCTTTAGGTACTTGCTTTGCAGTTAAGGTTGTCAAATAATTTTAATTGAGGAAGTTCTTCACAGTGCTTTTGACATTTAATTCATTTATATCTACATTCATAAATGATACAAAGCTGTTTCTTATATTTTCGTCATATTATACCTCATTAAAATATATATATATATTGCTAACTACTAGAATTTTTAAGTAGATACGGTCTAAGTATGCTGATGAATGTTGCCACTATTCTCCTATTATTATTACTAGCAAACTTACCCATCTACGATGGATGATAAAATACGGGTACAGAAGTGAAAAATTTGTATGTACTATTTGTTCAGCAATATTAAAATAAGGGTGATTACACGAATAGTCTCTCTCTCTCTCTCTCTCTCTCTCTCTCTCCTCTCTCTCTCGTAATGTAATTCAAGGGACGATCACTGAACGCGGGAGAAATTCTTATTCTTTGTTGTTTCCCCTCTTTTAATGATATTCTCTCTCTCTATATATCTCTCTCACTTTCTCTCTCTCTCTCTCTCTCTCTCTCTCTCTCTTAAAGTAAGTGAAGGGACGGTCAATGAATGTAAAGAAGTTCGTATTAATTTTTGTTTACCCTCTTTTAATGTTTCTCTCTCTCTCTCTCCTCTCTCTCTCTCTCTCTCTCTCTGAATGTAAGTCAAGCAACGAAGACGGTGATGGGATTATCGGATTACTTAGCTCTCAAATCACAAATTATCTCCTCTCTCTTTCTCTCTCTCATTTTTCGGTAGCAAAATAAAATTATAAAATTGTAGTGCATTAATGTCGTTAAATTGATTGCTCTCTCTCTCTCCTCTCTCTCTCTCTCTCTCTCTCTCCTCTCTCTCTCTTTGCACGGTGATACGAATAATAAAATATCTTTGTTTTCACTATGTTACTGCAAAGACGCAACTTGTATGTCAGTCTGTTATGGCTACTGATAAATGCTCTTATGATCCTGTGTCTTCCAAAAAAGAGTAGAAAGTAGGAACTTGTCAGTTTCCTTTTTATTATGTCCATTGGCAGGATCGAAATTCCGAAGCAACATTACCGGGCAGTACTTCTTCAACATTATTTTGTGCACTGGCTGTCCCGATGGATTTAAGTTATTCAAAAAATCTTGCGGATATTGATGATAATTTTCATCTATTGTGTCCGAGCTGAAATATTCGCGACTTTCTCCGGGGAAGTTGTACAGAAATTATGTATGAAAAATCGTAAATTAACTAAGTCTACGGGAATAACCAGCCTCGTTTCACGACCAGAAACAGCTCCGTTTCAGGGAATCCCTTCTCACCCCCACCCCCTACAAAGGAGGGGGTTAGGTTGGATGAAACCCCATTACAAACCATCTTAGAGGTCCCCACCATAACCCTTCCAAGTTTCATTGCCATCTGACCAGCCGTTTGGCCGTGATTGAATGACAGACAGACAGACAGACAGACAGACAGGTAGACAGACAGACATTAGGCCCATTATAGTATGATTATTATTATTATTATTATTATTATTATTATTATTATTATTATTATTATTATTATCATTCAGAAGATGAAACCTATTCATATAGGACAAGCCCACAGTGGCCATTGATTTAAAATATAAGCTTCCAATCAAAATGGTATTCCTTAGGAAGAAGTAACCGAACATCTCTCTTGTTAACTGTAAATAACTCCCATCAGCAAGCGGAACTTATTCTTATGGGAATCACTGTGGCACACCTAGCTAGTCTATCTGCACTTATATTCCCATTAACCTTAAATTTGCTTATATCTGGCGAAAGTAAAATCGTGGTAAAGTGAATTTGATAAAAGGTTTCGAAGCAACAAATAATTGTAGGATGCGATGTACATTAACCTAATCTAGCTTAAATAGAACTGATATAAAATTAGTGAAAATGCCTTTAAGATTTATTGTGTAGAAATTAATTAGGCGGAAGTGAATGGCTGCAATTAAGATAAATATCAAGGATGAGGTAAATGATATCAGTAGAGTTTGGTTTACAAGTGAGTCAGAAGCAAAGGTGAGTTATTTCTTTATGGCTGAGTCTATCTTTGTTAATCGAGTGATACAAAATTCATGTAAAAGAACAGATGCTCCTCTCAAGTTCTGGGGTAAGAGAGGGGTTTCAGGACTGAGTGCCGAGACATTATGGATGATAATGTCAATAGCAAAGGAAAACTCCAGAAATTAGAGAAGAGAGCTGGGAATAAAAAAAAAGAAGGTAGAAAATCTTACATGGTCAAATGAAACAAGGTACGAGGTAAAAACAAAGTAAAATAAAAAACGGAACCGTGGAAGAACAGGAGTTGTGTATTTCTTCTGAATATTTCGGAGTAACTTTGATTGACGATATTTGGAGGAAAAAACAAACAACGTTGGGAATGAAGAATGGTGCCTTTAGTTATCGTAGCTATAGCTTAAGAGGATTATTGAAACACCCGTCCTTTATGAAATAGTGTGCAGATGTTAAATGTCTCAGAATAATAAAACCGGAAGTGTTGCCATATGGTATCTGTGTAACATCTGTGGAATAAGAAGGCCTGAAGTAGTGAAGCATGATACATTAAGAATAAGCAAAATAGTTCGCATTGCTGATAAGAATAATCAGCAAGTTTTGCTTAGGTTGGTCATGTGGTGTAAATGGGACTTCATCAAGTGGCTGGAGCGAGTGCACAATTTGAAAGTGTTAGTTAGAAAGAAAAATGCCCCGGATATCTATGGCAGTAGATGTTAAGATTTTTCACATATTATTAATGCAACTTTTGCGTAAATGTATGTAGACAAAGTTACTGGGATTTCTGGAGAAGAACAACAAGTAAGGTTTTACACATAAAAATTACCAAAAATATTGGTAGATGAGTTTGCCTATTCGAGAGTTTCCAATTCGCTGACTATGAGACACCGAATAAGAAGTGAGAAGTGAGGCATTTTTCTTAAGCATACAATATAGTCTCCATATTCTAATATCTTTAAGAAAGTGATCGTAAAGATTTTGTTGTTGACGATAGGGTTTGAGTGTAAAATGTGCAGTTAAGGAAATATGCGAACTTAGCGTGTGGAGCCTTCTCTCTCAACAAAGCTTGCAGTTCAGCATGTCGTCCTGACATTGACTGGGCTCCGTCAGTACACAGGCCAACGCAGTTCTCCCATTTATTCCATGTTCACTGAAAAAAATTGTCAGTCATATTGAACACCTCTACTGTTGCGGCTCTACCAACGATAGGTTTACAAAACAACGGATCTTCTTTAATTTCATTGGCAGATATATAGCGTACGTAAGTTATTCAAATGATCATCTTTCACTATATCAGTAGCCTCATCTACTTGCAACCCAAAATGCGAATATTTAAGTGCAGCTGCCAACTGTATTATCTGCAAGAGGAATGCTGCGTAACTTGTTGGCACTTGATTCACCTAGCATTATTCCCACCATGTCAATAGCAGCAGATAATACCAAGGTTTCTGCTATGTTGTGAGCTTTTTTGTATCTTGCAATTCTATAGGGAACTTTATAAGACGCAAGCAAAGCACTTGCTGCAGTGGTAGATGTCTTCATATAAGCCCGCCTCTGTTTGCTAAGTTCGTTAAGTTTCCTTTTGAAAACCTACAAGCTTTTCCAACACGCTAAGGGTGCTGTGTTTCAAGAGGTTGCTTCAATTTGCTTGGCTTCATGCTGTCCATGGCCCAAATATTTAAACATAACACACACTGAGGTCTCTCCTTTCCACTAACAACAGTAGATGTGAATCCAAGTGAGAGATGGCTGTAGTCATACTTTCTGGTTTTCGTATGCTTGCTACTTTCACCACATTTACTGGAGTGAGGTTCACTTTCAGTTTCTTTCCTTTTGCATTTAATTTTAAATAGCACAAAGTCATACATAGATTAGATAAGATATTTTATTGACCACAACAATTATACATAGCTCACATTTACAGTAACTATTTACATTAGGTCCAGCAAAAGGCAAAACACTACACTTGGCAATACAAAATATTATATACACAAAAGTAAGAGTAACACGTTTTTTTTCTTATACAACAATAAAACAATACACTCACCCACACACTGTGAAAAACATTGTTACCCTGGAGTTTCAAGGACAGTAAAGTATCAGATGCCCATGGAATTTACTAAACGATCATAGGGCCTGTGTGGACAAAGACCAGTATTTAGGAAATGAATAAAAAAGCATTTTATAACATACTTTGGTTTCTCCACTTTACAGTTAACTTACACAAAAGTTCTTTTTTATCTTTAAGAATTTGTTTGATATTGATATTAAAGTTTCTTATTACTTGGTCCAACGGATTTTTTGCGAGTTTTTTGTAAGTTATTTCATCCTCTAGTAAAGAATGCATGCGTGATATGTAGTCAGTTTTGTCAAGAACCACTAAACTATTGGATTTATCAACCTTGGTATTGTGTAAGCTATTATCATTCTTCAATTCTTTTAAACTTTTTCTGTAGCGAGCGGGGAAGTTATTTTCATGACAGGCATGCGTAGCACTATATGTTATGCCTTTGATAATGTCTAAATCAAACAAATTCTTAAAGATAAAAAAGAACTTTTGTGTAAGTTAACTGTAAAGTGTCCCTTATTACCTTATTTATATGGCCTAGTCAAAACTCATAAGGAAAACAAACCTATGCGCCCAATTATTAGTACTGTAGGATCAATTGCTTTATAAACCTACCTAAATATCTCACTAAACTGTTATCCCTGCTACTAGGAACTGTATCTAATTCACACATCCGGAATTCTCTTGATATTGTGGAAAAATTAAATAACATTGTACTAAACCCTAGCGATATTTTTGTCAGTTTTGATGTATGTTCTTTGTTTACAAAAGTCCCTATTGACTCTGTGCTAAAATATTTAATTAATGAACTTGTACTGCATGAATTGCCTATGTCCGTTAGTCACATAATTTCCTTAAGTTATGTATTTGTGATTGCAGATTTATTTTTAATGGAGAATATTACCAACAAATATTTGGTATGGCCATGGGTAACCCTTTCTCACCTCTCCTTTCAAACTTATATATGGAATTTTTTGAGAGACAACACCTCCCGAATATCACACTTATCCACTTAAAATGGTACCGATATGTCGATGATATCTTAGTAGTCTTACCTGGTGGTATCGATGTAATGATTTACTGTCCTAAATTGAATAATTTAGTGCCATCCATAAAATTCACTGTTGAAATTGAAAATAACAATGTCATCCCTTTCCTAGATGTATTAATACATAGAGAATCTTTCCAATGCAAATTCAGTATTTATAGAAAACCCACAAATAATTTAACATATGTACATTTTTATTCTGGCTACCATCTTTAATATTAAAATTTCAATTTTTTCTTCTATGTTTCTCATGCGCTTTACGTATCACGAGTCCACAATATCTGGACCAAGAAATAAAATACATAAAAAAGATAGGAAAGGACCTCTGCTACCCACCTCATTTAATTGATTTATGTTATCAAAAAGCTCACAAAAAGTTTTATAATGTTGCTATTAATGAAAAGAATTGCCTAACAATGTACTTAGCTTTCCTTATTTTCGTGGATTTGAAACCATAAAATCAATATTTAAATCGTTTAATGTTAATGTAGTGTTCTCTTATAACAATACCATTAAAGATATGCTAATAAAGAATAGTCCCGTAACAAATAACACATCATTTACAAAATTCCTTGTAAGGATTGCCCTTCGTTTTACGTTGGTCAGTCAAGTAAAAATTTATGTGTACGTATAAAGCAACATATGTATTCAGTTAGAACAGCCCAGACTTCAAATGCACTCTTTATCCATCTGAGTGAAAAATCTCATTGTATTAATTGGGGTGATACCTCGGTAACTGCTAGATCTAATGATTATGTTTCAAGAAATTTACTGGAATCGGCAATTATACAAAATCACTAATAAAAACAACCTAAATCTTAATCTGGGAATGTACCATTTGGACCCATATATTTGTTTGTAAGATTGTTTATGAAGGACCTCAAAATAAATGAACAGCTAATAAATTAGTCCCACATGTATATAGTTATTATTTCTTTCTCTCTCTCTCTCTCTCTCTCTCTGGTTCGATATTCTCTCTCCCTCTTTCTCTTGCTCGATATACATACTATATATATATATATATATATATATATATAATATATATATATATATATAGATATATATTTATATTTCTTTCGTCTTTTCATTAATAATAATTTTTGTTGGGAAAATTTGTGTAAAAATTCATGATATTAAATTGTATATGCTCCCGTGTTTTTTTCAAAATGTACTGTTTTTCTGGAAGAATCACTTGTTTACTGCGGGTATCCTTCAAGGTGTGGTTAGCCTCTGGGGGCTCCTCCTCTCTGTAGAGTGAAAATCGCCCTTATGGCTAATCTGGTAGTGTCAGTTTGTATATTAAGCCTTCTTTTGACTATGTTGTTCTCTGTAAAATCAGTTTGCCTCAGTAAATGGTCCGACAGGACCGAAAGTACTTGGCTATCTCGCTTTTTCATTTTTTCCTTCGTGGCAAAAAACCTTTATATAATATATATATATATATATATATATATATATATATATATATATATATATATATATATATATATATATATATATATATAGGCAAAATATGATTATCTTCGAATTCATGAATCTTCTTAACCGACACACTTCTATGCTGAACATGAATATGGCGTGCAAAAAAAAAAAAAAAAAAAAAAAAATGAGAAAGAGAGAAGAAAGAAAGAGAAATCGTCCTATTCCTGCACCATTTAAATTTTACAATACAGAGCGTTCGGATGACGAGAGATCTGATTCGCAATGTAGCATCCAATGGTCTCATGTTGTGAAGCACAATTTCATTCGGACGTTTTATGGCGAAAAAGGAAAGATCCCTTTTCAGCCGCAGAATTGGTTCTTTTTGGCCGTTTCATTGATTTATGAAACTTCCTGAAAAAGGGTCAGGAACGGTGGCTCAGTTTATATATAGAAATTGTTTAATTAGCGATATGAAATCCTCTTCAGATGGTACAAAATTAGAACTTCTTCCAATGGATTTGTTATTCCACAATTTTATTAAGTATAAAATATTGTAAAGAATAACTGAAACTTTCAGTTTACTCGGTTAATGGGAAACCACCAAATGTTTTGTTCCTTTAATTTTCAAGTGTGCTATAATACATTTATCAGTAACTGCCTGTCCTTTCCCTTTATGTCTTAATTTATTGCATTGTTCATTCTCTGTTTGGTTATCTCTTAGCGCAATAATGATCAGTTTATAATGATATATCATATATTTGTGTAACACCAAGCTATCGAATTATGATTATAAAATTCAATAAAAAAGCAAAAGACAGCAAAAACAACTGAAAATGGTTGAGAAGTTAATATAATCATTAAACATTCTCATGCAAGTGAAATATAGCCGCAATTTGCAACTAATTTATACACATTAGAAGTAAAGGATGAGGTGTTTTATTAACATATATATTTCATTATTAAACTTGCAAGTCTAATTACTGAATTAGTCCATACTGTCGCCTCAAGATTAAAATTATATTTTCATTTTTCTTTCATATTTACACTTTAGTCTGAATGTAAGATACATATGTATCTTACATTCAGACTAGTTCAATGGTTGTTATATGTGAATCAAGCAACTGCCATCAAAATATTCTTGTCCTGGAAAAAGTGGAGAATGACTAGCACACAAACCTAAGCATCTATCGAAACTTCTCTGAAAGCGGTCGGCTTTAAATCGTCAGTACAGTTCAGCCATAGTGCATTCCGACCACCTTAAAGATTGCTGCATTTCAGCCAGAAATAACATTTTATAATTAGGGGCTTAATGATACCGCTGCTTTGATAAGCCTGTGACTGGGTTTCGATTACACTTTTTATTTGAATTAAACCGAAAGACTGCCGGATAAAGAAAACTGGAAAATATGAAACGCAAAACATGGTGTTGATAACTATTATTTGCTTTCCACATTAGTTATATAGCAAAAACTGACAAACGTATGAATTCATTCTCTAACAAACCCTTTTCCCTTCCACATTCTCATAGCATGAGATAATTCAATTTTACTTCCCTCCTTACAAAATAATATTGAAGTAGACGGGCTGCAGATTGTCTAATCCAGAACTTTCCAATATAAGATCCCAGGCTAAAGGTTGCAAGACATTACTAAAATACAACTCCAAAATAATTGGCCAAGCCAAGAACCTAGAGAACTTCTTCTCTTGGAAAGTTGAAACATAAAAATGATTGTACCTAAGTTAAATTGCCAATCATCGGTTGTTCCCCTGTTCATAGCAACTAGATTGTTTGTATTGAAACGTGCGCCTTTTGCTCTTCCTTTTAAGTTCGTTTGTTAATTCTTTTTTATTGATTCAGTTTTTCTAAATGGTAATTTTAAGTTTTCTTTTTTGTTTGTTTGTTTGTTGGTTTGTTTTTTAATGTGTAAATGTATTTAAGTGTGATTGAGTATTTAAGTTTAACTGAATTTCCATTTAAAGTTTTCTTATATTTTGTATATTTTATTTTATTACAGATGTCCTGATGACGTTGACCATGTTGTCAAGAACGTGTTCGAAACAACTAAATGTATGTATCTACGTTGTGCATATGACTCTGGTGCTTTTCCTCTGCCTATTGTATATATATATATATATAATATATTATATATATATATATAGATGATATATATATCTATATATATATATATATAATATATATATATATATATATATATATAGTATATATATATATATATATACATATCTATATCTATATATATGAATATGATTATATATATATATATATTATATATATATATATTATATATATATATATATATATATATATATATACTATATATATATATTATATATATGTATATATATATCTACATATATATATATATATATATATTATATATATATAATATATATATATATATATATATATATTGTGACGGTTATAGATCGTTCGTCTACCCCGCAATCAATTAATTAATTCGATTTTGAAAACGGCAGCCATTTTCTTTAGAATATCAGCTGATTTTTAGTAAACACGGGAAACCCAAAACCCGCCAGCTAGAGATAGGAAGTTCCCCAGTTGGGGGAAAAGAGTCTTTTATCAGCTGTAGGGACGTATCTCAAAAGGGAAGGGTGTAGGCAGATTGGTACTTCTTAGACCTATACCTTAAGCTCTCTTTCCTGTGAACCCTCTGCTGGCTGTATGCTTGTTTTCCAGGATTTGCCTTGATCGTGGGAGGTTAAGCTGACCTCCAACCCCCAAGCAACCCAACTGAATTCTGTCTCAGTCGGCTGCGAGACGTGATCTCGGACAGAGGTCAAACTACCTGCCTTCCTGTTAGGCCTACCCAGGGTGTGAGTGGCGCGCCGATGACCCAGGCCTCGACAAAGGGGTTCACCATACTTTTCTACAAAGAGCCACATTTTCTACAAAGGTCCACACTGAACACGACATCCAGGTACGTCTTGTGGAACAGCATATTGCCAGTCTCTCCCAACCTTTTATCATTTTGATCCTCATTCTCCCAATTCAATTTCCAGCAACAAAAGGAATTCATCCCTTTGTTCCCTCTCACTGCCTCATGGCCGCATGCTTCCCCTTGTGTGATCGTCCCAGACCAATGGAGTCATTGCATACTTCAGTGAAACCTTAAAAGTTCCTTCTCCCCTGTATTAGAGAATTAATTAATCAAAGCAAGAAGTCATTTTTTCTTTTATGTCGTTTAATCTGGGATTCTTTTCCAGATTCCATGAGTCACGTGCCGTCTCTCTGCCCGCAAGTGTGCATTACCCCAAGTGAATGAAAACCAGCTTGAATTGAATGAGAGATTCTAAGCCCCAATGTGGGGGCCAATATCATTTACCTTTTCTCCAGGCCAGCACTGGCCTTTTTGTAAATAAATAGCTGTTAAGTAACGAGCTGAGTTTTCTGGCGACCTTCCTCTAAAGAAATTAATAACTATCAGTTTACGGTAAGTTAAAGCAATTCCCTCTTGAAATCCCTCAATTACTTCCGTTTACGTATCTAGCTTCTCTCAAGGCCGCTATATACGTAAAATTGGTGAATCTTGCCTGGATTGAACCTAGCTTGCTTAAAAAAGCTTGTAAATCGCGTTATCCGTTGTAAAACGTAAACTGTAAATTATTTTACAAAGCGTAAATCAAGCACACTTGCAGGGAAAGAAGACACACTGACTCACGGTAAGGTATTCCATTCATTAATATGATTATTCTATAACCAATGTTAGCTTAAGGTACGTTTAAGTATTTTTATTGTTGAAGTGGTCAAAAGAGCGTAGGTAGAAATCTTATTATTGTAACGGCGAACGCGCCAGTGCTTTATTTTAGCGGCGAGCAAACAATTTGCCCCGCGAATTCTCTGTTACGTTGTGCTGTCCTTGTAGGAGCTCACACGAACACGTGTGCAGATAGATGCCAGAAAGGACCAGATCAAATTAGGAAGTGCTTTGCCAGGGTTTATTGCTGCTGTATTAGAAAGCCTAGCTAGTTAGGAGTGTTTTACTAATAGTTACGGCAAAAGAAGTGTACAATTCTTTTGTCTGTGATATGTTAGGGTATTCATTTTTAACTTAGTTTTCATTCCAAGTGTTGGTAACCGCTTACCTCTCAGCTTAAATTCAGCTTAGAGCATTTTTGCGCCTGCGCGGTCTCAACCAGCCTTCGTTTTCGCTCACAGCGGCAGCCATGTTTTTATCCCTTTCAGAATTATCTAAACCATTTAAGCAAAGTTTAACGTAAGTCTCAAAGTTTTAACGTAAATAATATCGATCTCGGTACTAGTATCTATCGTCCTGCCAGAGAAATTAACGTAATTCGCCTGGAATAAGAAAGTAGAATTTTGTGTTGTAAATTGCCTTCGCATTTACAGAGAATCAGCTGATTCGCCATCAATGCTAGCACACCGTGGTGCTCAACCCGCTCTTCTCGCCTCACGTGTTTCACCTCGCATCGCTCACTCGTTCGCGCTGAGCGAAGATTTCATTTCACTTAACGTAACCTCATTTACAATTGTTTGCTAACATCGTTTTCAAATCCTTACCGTAATTTTTCACTTGTCCTTACGTAAAGTTAACATAAACTTAAAAAGTAGAATCACTTGCAAGAAACTGTTAACGTAAACGCGTCTTTGTAAATTTCATATTGAAACGCAAATCATTTCATAAGCGCAAGCCGCTAACATTAACGTAAACATCGTTCACCGCGAGCGCGTTATCATTTTTCATAAAACGTTTTCAAAGTAATTCGTTCAGTAAACGTTAACGTAAGTAAATCATTTAACGCAAGTTGCGTCATATTAAACTAACATTAGTAGTTCAATTCAAATATAAGGGAGTTCATTCATATATCATTTTTCACCCTCTCCGAGAGAGAGAGAGAGAGAGAGAGAGAGAGAGAGAGAGAGAGAGAGAGAGAGAGAGAAAACCAGATCCCATTATTCACGAAGCCAAGAGTACTACATCTTACCATTAATTATAGCATGCCGAATTAACCTTATTGTAGTCTCTTGTGTCTTTCATTTACACAGCGTGATACGTACGCGCATGTGTCCATTGCAGTTTGCAAAACAAACATTTATTTGTTTCATTTACCGAGTACTTCGGCGAGGGACTGAGCATTTCTAAAAATTTCCATTACCTGTCGTTGCCCGAGTGGTCTTGTTCATTTTTTATCCCAAAAGACTTGCGTGTACCGCAAGCACAATTTGCACAGTGTGCCACGCAAATTCATTACTTCCAGACAGGGAAGTCGTTACCAGTTTAGGACTGGCCACCACCAGTGCACGTCAGGTCTTATCACTAATTCTTGACACTGTTCATCGACTGGCTGCTGAAGTACTCCCACCTTTTACTTTCTCTCCTCCACCATTACACTGCCATAAGCAGTGCCCTTTCACTTCGGTATAATTAAGTATACTGCATCTAGTGTCGTCCGACGGGACACACCAGCACGATACCAGTGCTCCAAACGAGGAGCGCCTCCTCATAAGTGCCATTGCACCTGTACAGGCCGTACAGGTAGCCATTCTACCTGCGTGTCCGTCCTGCGGAACGCCCCTTAGTGTGACGTACGCCGCACACTTCATTTGATTTTTTCCACCTCAGCAGAAGGTGCCATTCACAAAGTGCCACCGAGCACCCAGTCTTTTCATTTTTCATTACCACGTCGCAGAACACATTTCCAAGTGAGTGCTACTTTCCACAGTAGGCACTCCCATTCCATTCAGTACCCTTTCCTGGCCATTATTTTCATTTTCATCTTAGCCTCTACTGCAGCCTAAGGGAAATGTCTTCCCCTGCTTCCCGCGACTTCTTTGCTGTAGAGCTCGAGAGGCTCCGAGTCCTCATAACTCTGGGCAAGGAGGCTGGTTACACTGGACCAGCACTAGACCAGTGGATAAAGGCGCAGCAGGCTGCCGCGCGCCTGCAAGAAAAGAAGAAAGGGAAAACCAGAGAAAAGCCGGAGAACAAGAGAGAAAAGAAAGAGAAGCAGAAAGGAAGGCAAGGGAAGAGGAGCGAAGCATGAGCTCGCTCTCAAGGAGAAGGAACTCGACATCAAGCGGGAGAAGGCCCGTAAGGAGAGTATCCTAGCTCAAGCCACTCTGCCAGCTTCGCCAGCCCTGCACCCACTGTCTCTCTTAGTCCCGCCGTCTCTGGTCAGCCTGACATCCTTTCGATTTGCGAGCCTGGTCCTGATCCAGTGCCCGAGATAGAAATTTCTTCCGCACCATCTCAGCCTCTTACCCTTTTACCGCCTACCTCCTCCCTTTTGGAAGAGGTAAGCCCACCAGTTAACCCCAGACTTGTTTCCGAGGGTGATTCAACGGAGGTTCCCTTAACCTCCCCACGTCACATCACTACCAGAGAGGACTCTTCACCTGTGCCAGAGCACACTGCCAGCCTTGGTGACTCCGCAGATTCGCAACCTGTGGGGCCATCTCGGCCTTATCATCCAGTGCCACGAAGAGGTTCTGGAACAAGTTCTGCCGAGACTGTGGCCGCAAGGGTCACATGTCTGCCAACTATGGAGGGTGCGCAAACCACCATATTCCTGCCATCGCAATGGCCGTCACCAATCCTTCTTCACTAGGACCCCCAGCTAAGGGCCGGGCCCTATAACAGTCGCACCCCTCCAAAGTCATTATCAGCCAAGCCACGTCAGAGCCTACGACGACTCTGGCGCCCAAGTCTCCCTGATACGGGAAGACAGAATTCCCCGAGGCTAACGTTGATAGACGTCGATTGATCACCATTGAAGGTATCAATCACATTAAACTGATCCTTCCGACCGTCCAATTGAGGGTCACCAGACCTCACTTCTCCAAAGAATGTACTCTTGCAGTTGCAAGCTACATCCTAGGAG
>NC_061107.1:43322003-43339503 GCF_015104395.2 Macrobrachium nipponense | reverse complement strand
GCATGGACAGTCAAGCATTATGTAGGAAATGTGTTAAATATAAAGTTTTTTTATCACTATTAACTTCATAGTTATCAACCTGACGAAGCATTCCCTCACCTGAATTAAAGACAAATAAAGGTTGCTAACCATTTTAAAAACCACCTATTTTTGCCTTTTATTCTTTCTTTAGACTATATGAGGTGGGCTTATGAGGATATAATACATTCGGAGGAGAATCTTAGGTGGGAAGTATACTTTCGATATCGGTGACGCCCTGGTTTTAGATGTCCCTGATAATTATCTGTCTCGATATATGATACATCGATGAGCTCAAAAAGGCATTAATAGGTGAGTTTGGAATGAAAATTAAATGGAAATGAATGAATCTGCGACAACCGAGCCTACTTTCCGTAAGTGTTTCAAAGTTATGTTGAGAATCGCAAAGGAGAATTTGATTTTTTTTTTTTTTCTTGACATAGTAAATAAATGTAGTAGTATCCATGTTTCAATTTACCGTACAAATCCAATAGACGGAATTTAGATGGATGACACGGTATTGTCAGTTACCATCTTCACACTCTCTAGGGTGTACTTCTAACTGACGTCATCACTCTACCCAGTTTGTTAACCTTGACCTAGTACATTTCAAGGTCAAAGAACTATATTTATTTACAAATTGCCAAATTTCACTTTTTGGGTGTATTTACGGTAAAACAATTTACAATTTAGCATTAATATTATTTGTGGACAAAAATTGTTAAGGAATTTCAGAAGTCTTTTACGAAAAGTTACGTATTTTATTTAGATAGAGATACAAAAATTGTAAAATGGTTTAGGAAACAACTTACAGAACTCTCTCTCTCTCTCTCTCTCTCTCTCTCTCTCTCTCTCTCTCTCTCTCTCTCTCTCTCTCTATCTTTCGTGCGATTGATAAAATACTTGAGAGGGAAAACGACCAGAAAAAAAATACGATAGGCCTCCTTTTCGTAATCATAAGTACTCGTTTATAGTGACAACATGAGTAGTAGGTGGTCAAGAGATGTCTCCCAAAGAATTAATGTGTGCCATGATTACAGGCCTTAGAAACAAAAAGGGTCTTCCGAAGTAGTGTAGTGAAAAGCACAATCTAGATGAGTCGAGGATTTCTGTGTCTATCAAAGAAGACAATGCGTGCAGTGTCAACAAAACAAAAAACGGGAATGTGTAAATTGTAATAAATAAGGAGTATAAAAATCACTGGGAAATTTGTCATCATGGCGATTATTAAGTTTTTCAGAGATATCACAGGAAGTATAAATTTAGTTACCCAAGCAAGTAATGTTCATGTTTCCTCGAATAGGTTTCATTTTCGGGCATCTTCTAGTGTCTGATGTCATTCAGTAGTTTTTCTCTAGGTGTCAGAAATTGTGTGGTTGGAGTCTGTATTATTTTCAGATTTTATCATTAATCTAAAAGTCATTTATCATTTTTAAGACTATATATATATATATATATATATATATATATATAGTATATTATATTATATATATATATTATATATATATATATATATATATATATATATATATATATATATATATATATATATATATATACTATATAATATATATATATATATATATATATATATATATATATATATATATATATATATATGTGTGTGTGTGTGTGTGCGTGTGAGTGTGTGTGTGTATAATAATGACCGTTGTTTTTAGATAACACGATTTCCAAGTGAAATAGTAAACAAAAAGTACTGGAAATTAAAGAAAGTGTCTGTAAAAAGAGATAATAGAGAATGCATAGATGAGAGTTATTTATAAGTATAAAAGGAGAATAAGAGGATAGTGCAATAAATCTTGACATCGAAGTTATAATGTTGTATAATGGTGCGATACAGAGGGCAAAGAATATTTGGAAAAAGCCTAATGGGTATCAGGATGCCTGCAAGAATTTCAGATGAAGGCTAGAATGACTATGAAAGCATGTATAAGGATGCATGAAAGGTTTATTGACCCAACTCTCGTTTATGAAAGTGCAGCGCCGATGTTGAATACGAATGCGAAAGTGGGAGTGCAAGAAGGAGCATTGAACTATTAACCCTTAAGTGAACAGATAGGATTTAAAGGACATTGGAAAATATGTAGAATATTCTGTGAATTTGTATATAAAAAGGAAAGGGTTGAAAAGGCAAAGAAGAACGAAGCAGGGCTGTGGTTAAACTGTAAAAGAGAGTATTGAAAACGGATATGACATATATGTGTAGTGGGATGGACAAAATGTAGAAGAGCATTTTGTGTAAGTATTGGAAGAGGCTGATTAATTGGAAATTTTCACGCTTATCAGGTACATTCACTATTCGGTAATGAAATTCTGAATGTGTTAGTGGTCCATGCTTTGGAAATTCTTGTGAGCCAACCCCGCCGCCACACCCATCCCCTTTACTTTATAGGACAAGTTTTATATTACCCAACTATCAATGATATTGATCAGTCCTGAAAAATAAACAAGATAAATAAATTAAATATATATATATATATATATATATATATATATATATATATATATATATATATATATATATATTATATAGTTATATATATATATATATATATATATATATATATATATATATATATATATATAATATATATATATATATATAAAGGCCTATAAAACATCATGGTATTTTGTTAACTAGGGTAAACAGCTGTTGAGATTTCAATGAATTTTTTAACAGAATAAATTCTCTAGTTCCGATCATGAAATTTAAACCAAGTTGAGAGAGAGAGAGAGAGAGAGAGAGAGAGAGAGAGAGAGAGAGAGAGAGAGAGAGGGCTTTGTGAAAAAAAATTATTACGATTACAAATAAAAGTGAATGAAAAATTTTCTTATAATGTACTGTATTTATCAAGTAAGTCGATGCCTGATTTAATTTTAGATTGATGATCATTTCTTGCAACCTAAAAATTTAAATGATTTCGCATTTCGAAAGATTATAAATCTCGAGTAGGTCAGAATACGTTAAGATATGTTGTTTATTATTATCTCGTGAAGAATGACATATAATCATTACTTACAACATAGCTTAAATTTCAATGTGAATATTATAAAAATGTTATTACATTCTGACGAAATAGATTGGATCCATACTGTAATATTGACGTATAGTAGTTTAGAGGTAAACATTTAATATATATATATATATATATATATATATATATATATATAATATATATATATATATATATATATATATGTGTGTGTGTGTGTATGTGTGTGTGTGAGTCAGATCACATTACCGTGATTCACATAAATACATCAAGCTAGAAATGTCCTATAACATCTAATTCGTTCTCCCTCGGAATTAATATATTTTCATATATATTAACCTAAAGGGAATTCTTTAATCGATAAGAGATTTGTCGGCTTACGGGCGCGAACCATCGAATCCAACAAAGCCAGGACGCACAGTGAAGCTTTAAACCACACCGCCACCATAAGAGGATATAAGTTTACGCCGCCTCTCAACTACAAATACCTGTATTTGGCTAGACCACCACAGCTCCCACGATTGGTTTCGAAAATAATTCAAAACCCAGCAATGGTATACCTTCTCAGAAATCATGACAGTGAAAAGAGGATGAGAGGTTGGATAGCAAGGTTGGAGACAGTTGGTAAAATTTGAAGGAGGTTGAAGTAATAAGAAAAAGAAAAAGTATGAGAGAAATTTAGAGTCGAACTGAGGAAAAATCATCTTTGTATATCTGGTTAATGACTGTTACTATTATTTACGTTATGAATCCTTGTTTTCCCACGAGATAACGTGCCACACAGCCATGCACGATCTGTATAACGCCAGTGGTCTTGATAGTCGTGTGTTTACAGCCTTTGTGGAGGTTTATTCGGTAATTACGATTATCTACACTTAGGTAAGTGTTAGTCGCGGTCGTTGTGTTTGGAATAACTGTTGTAACATATGATGTTGTGCACTATAATGTATATATTACATACTTTCTATGGCAATGTTTGTAGGGATGGCGGCGGCAAACAAAGACAGCTCTGTTGAGCATATAACTCAAAGAGGGCGGATCATTAGTGAGTGGCAACGTGTTGTTCCAACACAAGATATTGCTGTCAGCATTAGAGTGTCAACATGCACAGTCCAAAGGTGGATATTAAGATGGCAGGAAGAGGGGACATAGGCAAATAGACCAAGGAGAGGAGGACCACGTGTAACAACACGACGAACAAATTATTGCAGCATGCAGAGCGAACCCCAAGAAAACAGCGGTAACCGTCACGCAAGAATTGCATCTCCCATGCACTCCACAGACAACCAGAAGTCGCCTGAAGGAGGCTGGGATCGGTGGTTGGATCTACTATTGACAAGGTCATTCATTTGTTACGCAGATATACGTAATCATACTCGTAAGGTGTATGAAGCTGTGCATTGAGTAATACTCCTAAAATATCTGTAGTGTATTGTTTATTTTTATTTTTACATGCAACATAATACATGTAATGCATCCAATGGAATTGTTACCAATGTTAGCTATTTTTATTTTTACGTGCAATATAATATTCGTGCAATGAATTCAATTGAATTGTTACCATGTTATTTAATTATTTTTAATGCAATATAATAGCATCCAAATCATCTATTAAATTAGGATATCCAGTAATGTGTTCTTAGCATAGAATAATAAAATAGTACCCTTGCAAAATTGATTCTTTAATGACTAACCCACGGTCACAAAACCTACAATGAGATTCAGGGCCTCTGTAACACGGTTTTTTTCGCAATAACTTTTTATCTATGCATTTCATAAATATAACGCCTATTCAGAATACATATTATATCTACACATAAATTTTGACTGTATTCTGCATTACGTAGGTTGAATAAATTTGGTACTTATAATGTAAAAGTGACTTTTTTTGAAGACAGGCCAACTTACTCAGATAAAAGGTTTCGAACGCACTTGTTACGTAACTTATGACTGCATTTCTTCCCTCTTTCTCCATGGATGATTGGCTATACGTAACGAAGGCTAAACCTCTGGCAACAATGACATACAAATTTAAAAACAAGCAAAGCAGTACACCTTTATGAACTCTGGAACTTCTCCAATGATAATTGTCATAATGAACAAACCAAAAAAATATGTTAACAAATACAAAAACACCTCGATTATTAGTCTAACTCCCAAAATAGGTTTCCTAAGAAATTACAGTCTACTTTATAGGTCACAATCAGATTGACAAGATGTAGGGAATAGTTGGTAATTTTCAAAAACATAGTAGACAAGCTTGATTTGATAACTGCTATATCCAAGCAATTTTTATTTATTGGCTATCTACTTATTTACTGAAAAAAAAAAAAAATAGACGGTACCGTATATTGGCTTCAAACCTTCACCAATAATTATCGTCAGAATGATGACTTCATGAGGCTCCACCCACTTTCGCCTCGTTATAATTCAGGATAACACTGAAGGCCACCATGGGCATTGTTGGATTAGAAAATTTAACTTCTGGCTATAAAAACTAATTTCTCGAGTAGTTGTAAGAAGTGCTAAATGATCCTCAAGGATACCAGCAGTTGGCCTAAACGTTTAATTCATGTATATTACTGCTATACTGTAGCGGCACTACTGCTACAGTAGTATTACTACGCTAGCACTGATACCCCACCCACATCTATGTATCGTTCCGCCATTCATAAAGTCTTTGGGTTTCAGAGCCAATGGAGTTTCTGTCTGGTGGATGGGCGGGGCAACATTTCATCAAAAGGTGTTTACCTTGCTTTCGTAATGAATGTTTTCGACTCTTGGCCCATAATCATTGGCCATGGCATCGGCTAGATCATTTTTACTCTATAAAAATTAAAACTATTGGGTTTAGGTTATTGATAATGCTGACAAAATGTGTGTATGGTTGTAAAATATACGTATATCAACTTTCAGCAACATACGATGCTTTGACAAGGAGCAAAGTCCAAAAAACCGTGTTACAGAGACTCTGAATCTCATAGTAGTGTAACATCTTTGTGACCAGATTCGTATATTATTGGTAATAGAGGTAATTATAGTTGAGTCAATCTAGGGCAAAAATAGATGCAACAAAGCACAAGTTAGTAGAGTTGCCATTTACGGCTTTGTGACCCTTGGCCACATCCAATTAACATATCAATCGCTTACCATTATTTAAATAGTGAATCCAGGTGATATAAGACGGAGGAGAGAACGACAGAAGAAGAAGAAGAAGAAGAAGAAGAAGAGAAGAAGAAGAAGAGAGAAAAAAAGGAAGAAGAAGAGAGAGAGAGAGAGAGAGAGAATCCAGCTGGTAATAGGATTATGAAAAAGAAGGATATTTCTGTCTGAATAATATTAACATGAATATTCAGTTCCAACAATATTTAAGGCTTTTTTTTATAGAAAATATGATTACGATTTAAAACAATACGATGTGATGACTTCATGATAATTATTCTCCAAAAAAATATTCGATAACATATTCTTAAAACAGAAGGTCTCAAATATATCCAACAGATTAATAACTAAACAAGAATAAAAGCTCTCTCTCTCTCTCTCTCTCTCTCTCTCTCTCTCTCTCTCTCTCTCTCTCTCTCTCTCTCTTTGTCCATATATATATTTCATTCATTATTGTATTTCTTTGCCTGATTACCGTAATTTCCTTCCTCCTCCCATTTGAACCATTCTAACTATGTTCTGTTAGTTTGAACGTGTGATGACCTCTCTGAGCCAGGCTTGGCAGTGCGACGCAGGTTTTGTTGCTGTCTGTACCTTTAGCTACCTTATGTTCATTTCAAGTGAAAAGTAAGGTCAACAAAGACGAACTGGTCCCTAAAGATAAAAAGGTACTGTATCTTACATATGGGACTTTTACAGAGAGCCATGCTTTATGGTAAACATCAATTAAAACATAGAAGAACTAGTTTGACCTAAAAATCACTTAAAAAAATTAATAGCAGTTAGTCAGTTAGCATTTCAAAACATTTATATTATATGACAGAACTTTCTGTAGTTGTAATGCTTATGAATGTGACAAAGTTTTCTGGCACTACAATAGGGTTATTTCGAATGCAAGAAAATTTCTTTATATCATTCTAATTATTCATTATTCTTGTCCATCGTTCATTTACTATTTCATAATATTTCATATATACATATCTTGATACTTCTAAATGTCTATGAGGTTCAGAAAAAAAAATTAATTCATTTTGTTGTTATAGAAATTCTATTTGCTTATATTGTTCATTAATTTTAAAATGATACAAGTCCTTAACTAATTGCATTACACACACGGATAAGAATATGTTATGTGGCCTGTCATGTGACCTATGAACCACATGTGAAGTTCATGAACTAAGCATTCCTTTCTCCAGTCAATCTGCTGCAAGCAGAGACGACACACAGATGAAGCCTGTGTAAGCAGATTATTGAGGTTAAAAGGAACAAATGCTGATACGGCAATGATGACGTCGTCACTTGGCAGGAGATTGCTCTCAGCCAGCTAAGAGTTACGTTACTTGCTGTAAGAGATACGACTTTAGGATAAATTTTTGTTTTTTAATACTCGACCCACACGAAAAGAATGTCTGAAAAAAAAAACAGTACCAAAAAAATTGAGCAATATATTAGTTTCATGTTGGAAATCTGCATAATTGTAATTATGTTAAATTAAATATTCCTTATTCAAACTAATGAAAAAAGGTTTAATTTCCATACAAATTCTATATATATTATTAGCCCTGTATAAAGATTCATATAGGATTATTTCATAGATAACATTTTCACTTCTAGACTTCCTGACTTTAAAATCTCTTTTATTTTATTTTATTTATTTTATTTATTATTATTTTATTTATTTATTTATTTATTTAATTTTTTTTTTCTTTTCATTGACTACGAATATAAATCACCGGGACAGACAATATGTCAGTAGGTTTTGGATATGTGTTTTGAACTTTTAGCTTATTTGTCATTACTAAAGCGTTAAGTTAGAGTTCAAATCTTTACGCATATATATTTGGATATTTAATTATCTATGGTTACGTTTTGCTTATTGATATTATCGTGATTCCTTTTTTATTATAATTTGTAACCCTTCCGACTTCTTACAGAGTGTATTATATTGACTCCACTTGTATCCATATTTATTTTATTTTTTTCTTTTATATTTATTTATTTATATATATATATATATATTTGATATTAATGGTTGGCTTGAATATGTGGAAAAGTGTTCTAGCGCGTACCGTATAAGGCTACTTGCGGCATCAATTCTATAGATACAAGATATAAATGATAAAGGTATTTAAAACCGCGAGAACCGCTATAATCCAGTTCGGATCCAACATCACGAGTTGTAACTCGTAAGACATTGACACTTCCTATTTAATTATCAGTTATTCTACCAAACCGATTGACTCTGGGTGATAAAATATATTATTGGTTTTCTTAATGGAAAGGAATTCACACAACGTGTTAAGGAGATTATTATTGATTTACACCACCCGAGTCACATTATCATGTGTTGAATTCCATGTTTACTGATTTAGCACTCATAAATATTCCTAACGCACTCAATTGCGGTGTTTGTTTTTAGTGCTATTAATTCTATATAACGTGTCAAGGAACTATTAACACTAAGAAGTGTTTATTCCCTCTGTCAGACTTGTAATTCTGTTAATAATTCTACGTATATTCTTTCAAGGATTGATTTGGCACAGGATAGGCTCCTAAACTGACAGGTGTCTTAGTGTATCCTTTGTTTTCATGACACGTGTTACAATTAGTTATGTGCTTTTTATATCTGTAAGCATTGTAGGCCAGTAAAATAGTGATTTGGCTTTCTGTGACATAGTAGGGAACCCTGGATGACGGAATGCAACCAGTTTATGACGATTGGTATGAAAGAGATTATTACTACTACCTGGTCGTTAGTCATCTGCTGTGTTCTTCGGGTTTTCCTCGTCACAGACCTACATATAATATTACATTTGATTACATTATTCTGATACACATACTTTAAATATACTTTTGCTTTAGGGTTTCTGCTCGAAGTGTTTATTGGTTTGCTTAGCCGCTGACCCTGTTTCCGTTTCGAAGTGTTTATTGTTTGGTGTTTATTGTTTTGCTTATCGCTGTTGACACTTGCTTTGTTCAGTTTGTAACAGTTCTGCGCTCCGACCCAGATATTCAATGCTCGCGATCTCTTGGGTTAAGGAATTTTCTTGTTTAGATACGGTTTTAACAATAGGCACGGATGTTTCTATATCTTTTAGTCCAATTAATGGTTCTTTGCTGTATGGTGCGGGATTGCGGGATAATGCGTCAGCTATGATATTTGCTTTCCCAGGTAGCTATCTTATCTTGGCTCCAATAAACTGAATGATCATTTGTCACCGAGTTCCTTTTGGACTGTGATTAAAGCCTTTGAAAAACTCGGTAAAGGACTCATGTTCAGTAAGGACTTTATCAGGATAGCCATAGATTATGAACTTAAAATGTACTAGTGTTAAAGATACCTAGCCCTTCCTTGCCTATTACTGCATATTTACTTTCAGAGGCTTTAGTTTACGTGAATAAAAAAAGCTATAGGGAAGAACTGTTTATCATATTACTGAAGTAGTATCCCTCTTACCCCTTGGTCTGAGGCGTCTGTTGCAATAAAAAAAAATTCCTTATTTAAATCAGGGATTTTTAAGTTAGGTAAGCTGCATTTTCCGCTTTTAAGATATCGAACGCCTGTTGATGCTTTTCAGACCATAATAAATCTACGCTCTTCTTCGTAAAATCTGTTAAAGGAGCTGTTCATGATTGAAGAGTTACATATTTACATACGATTGTAATACCCACACAGCGCAAAAGTGCTGTATCCCCTTTTACGTTTAATAACGTACCGGAAAGTTATGAATAGCCGACACCTTACCATGGACAACTTTTAATCCCACCGCTGCCACCAATATTAGGGCTTGTGCCTTGTATGATAAGGCGCCCTATGAGGTAATGTTAGACTAGCGATAAACTTATGCTAAGTCGGTTGGTATTGCACTTCCATCTTCAATGGAGTGTCTGGGGTTTTGTAGATCACTTACGAAGTCGGTATTATCTTTACGACGATGTGTTAAACTCATGGTTCGGTGAGGTTTCTTGTAGAAAACACTAAGTATAAAAATAGATATATTCTTGAAGTTTTACATGCTGAAGATCAGATATGATTGTACAAGTCTTCTATGACGATAGCTTGATCGCTTCTGCCAATGATGATGGCTAATCCTATTCCTCTACATGATAAAGCTTAGGTAAAGAGGTACAGGTCTTCTAATAACGATAGCTAACTCTGTTCTGCTTGTCTACCATCTCTGTTACAAGTTATGAAGGAACAGACAGTAGTTCGAACATATGAACATACATTACAAATGACATAGTTTTCATACGAACACACAATCAAATGAGACACGCTAGAGATCACGTAGGCCGTTTGAATAATAGGTCGGGGTAGTTGTCTCAAGCAGGGAGCTTGGACTGTTTCAAAACAAATGAATGACCACAGATGACGGCATGTCAACTTAGCCTACATACTTATTGTATACGTCATCTTTAGCGTCTCTAGTCTGATCACATTCCTGCAAGCAATCTGGTTGACCTCTTTAGTTTTAGACTTTTATATATATGGACTAACATTCCATATTTTTATTATGTAAACACTTACATATATATATATATATATATATATATATATATATATATATATATATATATATATATATATATATGATATATATATATATATAATATATATATATATATATATATATATATATATATATATATATATATATATATATATATATATATATATATATATATATATATATATATATATATAATATATATATATATATATATATATATATATATATATATATATATATATATATATATATATATATATATATATATATATATATATATATATATATATATATATATATATATTAATATATCTTACATGATGGAAAAGTATTTAAAGTACCTAATGCACAATTATTGATTCTTGTCACCATGTCACCGTAATGGCTCCATCATGTTTAATCATTATCTATATGTAATATTTATTAGGATTTGCCTTTTAGCACGCTTGCAAGAGTGGCGAAACTTTACATTTTGAAAATGACCTGTTTTTATTTTCCTGTATTTTGATGTTGCAACGCCACTCTAGCGGTCTGGAGGAACTGAAAATCTCGATATGCCTACAATTGGGGTCAGAGATATTTCGCAGACATTTATTTGAGGTGATATAATCCTTCATTTTAGGTTCCATGTAACAAACTGGTAGGGATGTTATGTTTTTCTATGAAAGTGTTTCTTGGCAGATAACTTGATTGTTTACCTGTACAATCATATGATATTTCATTTATCTATTGACATAATTTCACGAAATATTGTTTGTCTACTGAACAAGTTTTATTTTTTTATGTACGTTGGAAGGTGTATTTCTTCTTCCGTGTTTGTATAATATTAGCCTTGAATTGTTGCGATAAGTTCCGAACCGGAGTATGGCTAAACGTGACTACTGTGTCAGCTGTATTCAAGTTTTAGTCTTCAACCTTGTCGATAATTTCTTTTGTCCACATTACTTCTTTCAGCTAATAACTCTCCGATGTTTGGCATTGTTTGTGAATAGACTGATAAACAGTCGTGAACTGGGATTCTAATTGCAGTACCTATTCATCGTAATTACTCAGAAACTCGCATCTAGTGTAGTCTTTACAAATTAAAGAATTCCAGCTCACGACTGTTTACCTTTCCATTCACAAGGAATGGCAATTATCACAGAGTTACTGGCTGAAACGCTGAAAAGGCCCGTTGTAAGATGAATTGAAGTTTATGCAGCTATCAGGTTCTTGAAGTAAGAGTTAGTAACTCATTTGCTAAAGAAAAACTTTGTCAGTAATGAGATCGTTATATTAACATTATATATCTTCACTACATCAGGGTTAGTACGATATTACAAATTAAGTTATTTGCCTAAAATGATTGTTTGATATTACTTTGACATTCGAAGAAATGTCTGTATAGTTCTAGTTTCGTTAATAATTGTAATAAGTTACTTTCATTAGGACAATGCCTATATCGTTTTCCCTCTTAAGTGAAAAACATGTAAATATATTTTGTAAAAATTTAAACAATTTATGTCTGTAAAGGATCTTCATAGTTGTGTGGGCATGTGGGCAGTAAATACTAACACCAGAATGTCCGAAATCATCATTCCCTGGTTACATTCGAATTCACTTTGGTGGGTTGCTCTGCATTGTAAACGTATTCCTATAATGAAGTGTTCCAAATTAAAACTTTTACCGGATACAGACCCACAGACCTGGAAAATTGTATCACTCAGTTTTTTCAGTCAATTAGCAGAAGAAAATTTACAGGGAATTCAAATTAATAATTGTATAATGTTTTAAGTTCTCTGTATATATATATATTATAAGTATATATATATATAAATAATAATATAATATTAGTATAATAATATAATAAATATATAAATGTAGATATATATATATATATATATATATATATATATATATATTATATATATATATATATATATATATATATATATGTATATGTATATATATATATATATATATATATATATAATATATATATATATATATATATACACATATATATATATATATATATATATATATATATATATATATATATATATATATATATATATATATATGTGTGTGTGTGTGTGTGTGTGTGTGTGTGTGTCTGTGTGCACTTTGAATTATCACTCTCTTGTGCATCTTAACTTTGGAGTGAGATTTTAGGGTTCGATCCTTCTTCCGCTGTATTTGAATTCCAAAAGTTTCTTATTCACTCACCAGGGAACGTAAGAATTAACTTCGACTTATGCTCGCATACATATACCTCCCGGGATCAAGTATTTTACCGAACCTATTCGTTAGCAGCTGAAATGATGGAATTCTACTGTGCATGATAAACTGGCTTGTTAGCACACAAACACGAACAGATCTACATATGAATGCAGGTCTATGAAATAAACTAAACAAAATCCATGGCTGGAGGAGGCACTTAATTTTTTTTTTATTAGATTCGTTAACTGTAACTTATCAAAGCAAAGGGACGTTAGCTCACTGACATGCCAGACGTAGGAATTTACAAGAAAGGAACGACCTGGAGTAGAAGGATTTTCTGCCCACAACAAAGTCAAAACAGGAAAACAGAGTGGCCAATAATAGAGAAGGAATTTGGCAGAGAGTTGAGGACATTAGCACAAGGCATTTTCTTTCCACTTTGGCTGGAAAACTACGCCTGTATAGTTTTTTTACTTCAGTTTGTGAAATTATCTTAATATGGGTTTTTCAAGAGGACAGAGGGCCTGATATAGAATATATATATATATATATATATATATATATATATAAATATATATATATATATATATATGATATATATACATATTATTATATATATATATATATACATATATATATATATATATATATTATATATATATATATATATATATATATATATATATATATATATATATATATTATATATATATATATATATATATATATATATATATATATATATATATATATATATATATATATATATAGTTAGTTAGTTACTAAAAGAACCTCATTCATACTAGATGGTATCTAGCAGAGTTATTAATTGAAAGAAAAGTTACAAGCTTCCAAAGGAGAACAAACCTCCATCAAGTATTCGTGAAAAGACCGAACATGTAAGCCAGCTGCATTTATTTGTGCGTGGTGGCTTCTTGATCTTTTAATTTCCCTCCTTCTTCTGTTTGGCCCCACCCTTGCGACCTTGACTGTTCTCCGCTGCAGTACGTTCCAGGTGTTCATTTTCCACAGTATCTTATGTTTGTGCTATCTTTTCTATTGTGGAGCATATGATTTTTCTAGATTGGCTGTCTCGAATCCGTTCCCAGTGTTGTCTGCCATTGCATTATTAGCGCATGTTATGAAGGCATTCTCTGCAATCAGTCTAGCCATTTTGTTAGTGTTCCTGTAAACAAAATTCATATTTTCCCAGTTTATTTTGTGGCATTTTTCCCGATATTGTTTGGCAACTGCTCATGTTTGATTGTAGAGCCTTATATTTTGTGTGTCGCTCTTTGCAAGATTTTCCGCTTTTGCAGTAGTATCGGTCTTCACAGTCTAGGACATGCTGCTATATGTAACCCCCTCTTACCTCTTCTCCCCTTCACTGCTTTCTATTATAACTATTTCATTCCGAATGGTATTTTTGTAACTACCTATCAATTTGAGATTATCTAGCTTCCTGTTGATGGGTGTAATAGTGTTGTTGTCCGGGACTATACTTATATTTTATTCTTTTTCAAATGTTCCTTTTCTCCCCCTTCCCTCCCCCAAAGATAAATTTTGTCTTGCCTTATCGTGTGCCTGCTCACACCAGTACTTAAGGTATCCTAATCTCCTAAAACTCTCTTACAGGCATTCCAGCTTTTCAGCTAAGAATTCGGGATTACAAATCCTATCAACCCTAATAGTTTAGTCTGATTTTCAGGAATTTTGACAACTCGGGCATTTTGGAGTCAAAGCAATCAAATAAGCGTTTCTATCTTTTTTTTTTTTTTTTTTTTGTTTTTTTTTTTTTTTTTTTTTTTTTTTTTTGATGAATTAATTTTTGCTGTTTGCGGGTAAATTCAAGCTGGACGCCATAAACCCAAAAGAATAATTTTTCAAGTTGCTCTCACCCATATATCATTATTAATGCCATAATACCTTATTAAATTCATTTATAAAGCCATTACAAATGATTTATTTTATCAATACTAGATTTCTCTTAATTAAACAAAAAGGAAAAACGTAAATCCAAGATAGCCGATAACACATTTAAACAATCTTTCATGATAAAATGAACAAATGTTAATGGTACAGGAATCATTTTTACTTGTTCAGCTAGTCGGCCATCACCATCATCACTCATCTTCATCAAATAATACAGTAGAATAATTTATAGATTGTTCTTGTTGGGTAAAACATAAAGCGGTCATCCTCCCATCCTCTCCTGAAGTTGATGTAGTAAGTCACAGATATTTAACGAAAACAAAATAACATATGAAAGAAAAGTTGACACCTCCTAGACATATAAATCCTTGATAGATACCTTAAACTAAACGGCATGAATCTTAAATTGTGGCTTCATCCATATATCAATATGACGACCATTACACCTTATCAAATTCTATTATAAAGCCATTGTACATGAGTTATTTTATTAATATTACTTTCCTCTTAATTAAACGAAAACATACAATTATATCCAAGATGGTTGACATCGTATTTAAAAATTACTACATGAAAGAATGAACAAAACTTATGGGTACAGGACTCGTTTCAACATGTCAATGGGTCAGATATCATCCTCATAACCATCATTATCACCGTGATCACCATCACCATCATCAATCATCATCATTAAATAACACAATGGAATAACTTTATAAAATGAAAAAAAAAATTAGATTGTTCATGTCGAATAAAGCATAAAGCAATCACTTTCTTCTGAGACACATAAACATCATTAATATGAAAAATACGTCGTTAAATAGCATATAACTAATTATTAATGAAGTTGATATAGTAGTAAATCACGAATATCTAACTGACACCATAATTGCATATTAAAATTAAAGTTGCAGATTGCGAACTGATGAGATGGCATAATGGCAGTGTCTTTTACAGAGTATCATTGTTGGGCTTCAATATTGCTAGTCTTCATCAGATGTAGCTACGCTTGCATGTTGCTGTACAATGCAATTAAGACTTTTTACATTTGCATTATGCACTCATACATCGCTTAGCACAGTTGCAGGTAATCAGTATTGGCACCAGTGATGCTCCGTCCATCCTCCATCGCATCATCTCTGGTTGAGGTAGTTTAGGATACTGCTTGTTTGCCTGTCGCCACACATCTGTTTAATAATGAGACTCTTTGGATGTGAAATGATAGGGCATCATCCGTTGGACTAAGATTCTCTGGAGAACTGGACTTCACAAGCAGGATTTCACGTTCCTTGTTGACTGTTGTGACGTTGGGGACGTAATACAACTTACAGATGTATATTTCAGCATTGCTCACTGTCACTTCATCAAGTTCACCTTGTCCTAGGTGAAAGTGGTCTTCAAATGCTTTCTGGCATGTTTTTATTTACCTTTTTTTTTCTTTCGCATGCCTGAAGAGGTATGAAGTTGTGTCAACCAGGATGGCAATGAAAAACTGTAATAGATTCCATTTTATAGTGATCAAAAGCAAGCTGTTCCGGAATGAGGTGCATAGGGATGTACTTTCTGTTTGCAGATGTTCCTGCCTCTAACCAAACTTTGCTACTGGGCAGTTTGTGTAAATGTGCAAGCAGTAATACCAGGACATCTTGTCCACGTGCAGCAGTCACGATACTAGAGGCTTCATTTTGCATACAATACAGAATCATTCGTGTATCTGCCTCTTCGTGCTGAGCTTTGAGTTTGCCTATTCCTACTTCTGGATATGATGATTCCACCTGTTCTTCACCAATGAATCCACCAGATACCACAACAGTTTTGTTTGCTGGAGCCTGCAGCATCAGTTGTTGTGAAATTAAGCTGGCAAAGTCTGCCTTCTTTTTAGGGTGCATCATGAAAGTGTCTCACTTTGCTGGGAATAGCACGTTTCCTGCCTGCAATCAAACGTCGTATTACCACTGATCTTTGACCACGCCGTTTCCTTGTTCCCTCTTTGATGGACTTCTCGTGGTATTTGTCAATTACTACATCAATTCATTTGAAGAGTGTCCCACCTTGAAGAACAGCTCCAATGAACAAGTTAGCCAGGTCACCAAATGTGGCAGCTTTGGGTGGTTTCCCAATTGCACAAACCGGTGAGTACTTGAGCAAAGTCTACTTCTGATTCAGATTGAAGTCTACCATTTGTCTCGGCTAAAGCAATTGGGACTTGAAAGTTCATGCTTCAGAACTTTTGACAGGTTTACATGTCGGCCACTTTCATAGGCAGTGATCAGGCACTGTACAATTTTCCCATCTGCTTTGATTGACTTCTCAATATCTCTATGTCTAGAATCTTTACATTTCCCTTCTTATAGGCAAGCAAATGTGATCACCTTGTTTTTGGGTAGAGGACCTCTGAACTTGACCCATCACAGTTCTGAAGCAATGATCATTTTCAATTTCCTTTATGGTAATGTCCTTTGCTGCAGTATTCTGTTGATTGTCCCATGCCTCATCTGAGAAAAGATTGAATGACTTCAGTGCTTCCAGAAGACCGTCCTCATCACGGTTGTCGTGGATTTGCCTTCCTTTGAAGGATTCATTGTGAGAGTAGTCATCATCATAATCCAGACTGTAAACAGCTCTTGTTTTATTTGGAGACATGTGGCCGTATATTGTAAG
>NC_061107.1:43307003-43312003 GCF_015104395.2 Macrobrachium nipponense | reverse complement strand
GATATACCAGTAGGATTAATCTTTCATACCATAAACTGCTTTGATGAACGCCTTCATCCATCTGTTGTTCTCATGAATGGACGAAATGCTACTTTCTCTGAGGAAATGGCAAAACACTTTCTCATAAAAGGACTTGCACGTGAGCAAGAGAAATAACAAGGCCCAGTATATCATTTAGTATTTCATGGTGTTTCTGTCAAATTTATTTTCCAATTTTAGAATATTTGACCTAGCATTCAAAACGAATAAGTAACCAAATTGCATTTTATCATATAATTCTTTTTTCAGGGAGACTCCCATATCAATGAAAATGGTTTACTTTGTTGTATATCTCAACATTATGTAGAATTGATTTAGGTTTGATCTGACGACCTGGCACTGGAAATGTTTTGTTCATTAAGTAACAACATTCAAACGAGTCTACTTTTGCATAGGTGTATAAATTCCTCCATCAGGAAATAAATAGCTATCTTTTCCAACTGATTTTCCTAGTTTGCAACGAGATAATTCTTCGATATTAAGATACCTGAAATAGATTTTTATTTAAAATAATTGAAATAATGTTAAGTCTCTCTGCACCTACGAGGCTACTGTCTGGTTCTGGGAGATCCTTGAACGAGTTTTCGCTAAACCGTTACTGCGCAGTTGTCAGAGAGGACGCACCCCCTTCCCCTAACGTCATCAAAGGTCGTCGCCAATCACAAAGGAGGTCAGTTCATGAATATCCTCTTAAGCTGACGATGACTCAGAAAACGTACACGCGTTTCAGTAATCTCTCATTGAGAGAGATGATCATGTTCCATAAAAAAAATGTATATAAATATATACATTGTTTCATCGAAAAATAAGCTATGATACAAGAGAGAGAGAGAGAGAGAGAGAGAGAGAGAGAGAGAGAGATCCAAAATTATTCCTACTATAGGTCTTGGCTATATTTTTCTTTGAGTGGAGTAAAGGTCTCGACTATATTATCAAAATCTAGAGCAATCAGGTTCTTACGCACCGTACATTCAACTTCCGTTTCTCTTGTAAACCAGGGAAATGAGGACGACATGTATTCTTTTTAAGGGTACGGTTACTTCCGTGTGTGTGTGTTTTAGGTAAGATTAATCCTAGAAAACCAAACACCCTTTAACAGACTCTCATTACGTAATTTCTATCTGTGAATGAAATTAAACATTTTTCTAAGGAGCTTAAGCTATGACAGTACAGACTCCATTGATCAAAATTCATTATGATTTTTCCACAAATACTGAAGATATTTAAAGATATGCAAGTCCAGTTGAAAATATATTTGGGAATAAAATGTTTCAAATTGCATATGCTGATGGATCTTTTAAACTATGTACATAGGATTCTACGTATGTTTACTAAAGATAAACTTGTGAAATATACTTTGAAAACCAAATCACCTAAAATGATTTACAATAAATGGAAAATCATAGAACACGGCATTATTGATCTATCAGTATGAGTATTATGACGAAGAATTTTCACAAAAAAAATTGTCATCTCTTTAACGTAATTATCACAGATGACAAAAATACCACTCTTCAAAAGGCAAAATAATCTTGTTTCAATATAGCGGATTATGAAACGGGTAACGAAGCTGATGTAATTACAAAATTCGAAACAAAGTAATATTCCATGGCTTTTCCTAGAATAAAAACGCCCTAATCAAATCATCTTGAATCAGATGGATGTCTCGAAGTAACTCTTTACGTGTAAAAATTGGGAGCAATTACTATGGTACCAATTCAAACGATCTCCTGCCATTTCATCTACTTCTTGTACTTTTCACATAGACGAGTCTGAAACTTATTTTCTTTATACATACATACATACATACATACATTCATACTATATATCATACATTCATACATGCAACACACACACAACACACACACACACACACACACACACATATATATATAATATCATATAATATATATATATATATTTATATATATATATATAAATATATAAATATATATATATATATATATATATATATATATATATATATATATATATATATAAAAATATATATATATATATATATATATCTATATATACATATATATATATATATATATATATATATATATATATATATATATATAATATATATATATATATATATATATATATATATATATATATATATATATATATATATATATATATATATATATATTATATATATATATATATATATATATATAAGCGAATACCTTAGGAAAATGATAGGGAGAAATCAAGCGCTTTCGTCCTACAAAGACAATGTTCATTTAGTATAAGACGAAAAGCGCTTGGATTTATGCCTATCATTTTCTAGTGGTATTCGCTTATTTAATGAAGTCACGTGCATCTACTGTGTTTTATTAAGCATATATATATATATATATATATATATATATATATATATATATATAGATATATATATGTATATATATATATTATATAGATATATATATATATATATATATATATTATTATATATGTATGTATGTATGTATGTGTGTGTGTGGCATGTCTGTATGTATGTATATGGAAAATAATTTGAAGACTCGTCTATACGAAAAGTGCTAAAGGCAGATGAAATGGCAGGAGAGCGATTGAATTGGTAGCATAGTAATGGCACCTTTTACAAGTAAAGAGTTACTTCGAGACATACATCTGATGCAACACGACTTGATAAAGGCGTTTTTATTCTTGGAAAAGCCATCGAGTATTATTCTGTTTAGAATTTTGTATTCACTTATCTATAAGTAAAAAAAAAAATGTCAACAACGTGATTGGATGGCGCACACCACGAATAAATCAAACAGTCGGCACAAGTACTCATAAATAAAATTTTCTAAATGCCAAAGTGGAATGGCAACTCGGGATTTTCATGAATAATTGGAACGATGAAAGTAGAGCGACCGATTATGGTAATGCCCAAAGTTCTGTACTAAGTATATTTTAGTTTTACCAGACCATTAAGCTGATTAACAGTTCTCCTAGGACCGACCCGAAGGATTATTGTGGGATCCGAACCATATTGAGAAATGAATTTCTATCAGTAGAAATAAATTCCTCTGATTCAGCGTTGGCAGAGCAGGGAATCGAACCCGGACCATGAGTTCGGTAGTCGAGCACGTAACCGACGCGTCAAACTAGGAACTTCCATATTATTTTTTTTTTGCGCCATAAGCACTTAGTAGACGAAAAGGCACACGGAAAAATAATAAATGAAAACGTCTTCCCTATTCTAGTTGGGCATAAAATCAATCATGAAATTGACTTGTCAGGAACAAACAACCTGTCTTCACCAGAAACGTCTCTGAAGAGTAGTGCCTTTGACGAGTTTACACGATCGGTTCAAGAATGCATCACTTACATATCGGGATGACTGCTGCAAAAGAAGGGTTAATAAGTTGTACAAAAATCATAGACCAAGCACCAAACCACCGATGCCTGCGCACTCTCGAAGCATTACTTATTTAGGAAAAAATAAATTAACACAGTAATAAAATTGTTGTTCTCCAGACTGTTATAATGAAAAATACTATAAGGAGTTAGCCGACACTTGTCCTGGTGCCGAACACCGACCAGAGAGAGAAAGAAGAGAGAGAGAGAGAATGAGAGAGAGAGAGAGAGAGAGAGAGAGAGTTATGAATAGCACCAAGCTTCATCTTATCTGAGCTGGTGATCATTTCTGTCACACCACTAGGATATACACAAGCGAACCACTCCTACAACTCCTTTTCATACAGTTGTGATTCAGATGAGAGTATCCTGTACATTCTTTACAGAACTGGATCAAAGCATTTAAATCCTGATATAGAAACTATTTGTACAGCTTCAAGTGCAATTGTTTAGAATAACCTAGACATTCATAACTGACCAAGGCTTGAACTGTACTTCATAGTCTGTGGAGAAGGACAGACAGGAAAAAAATCAGCATTCCTGAAGTTTAAGCTACTTTTCTTAGGCTAAAGTTAAGCTATGGTAGACTATCCTTGGTTATTTACTGATCAACCCTGCTAGACTAGCTAGTTGGTAAAGTTTACATGTAGACTGGTTAGTTGGTAAAGTTTACTTTTAAAGCTGTAATGTGGTATGGATTTGAAGTATTTTTAGGGTAAAAATAATAATGCTGAAATTGGAGAATAGCCTACTACCTTTAAGTGAACTGGCAGACCAAATTTCTGCGAGTCCACTGCATAGAAGGAGGTCTGAGGAATTATTTGTAACATGGTAAATAACAATATAACACTTCATTAACACTTAAAACTGCAGCAGGATTAGAGCTAGGACTCATGATACTATGTACACTTTAGTACTAGTAGTAGGGAAAATTGTTATATGGCCTGACAATAACTCTACCTACTAACTTATTAGGTTACATGAACTTAACGTCAAATGTTGTATTAAAAAGTTTATTACAGCATTCATTATTTTATTAGCTCAAAAAGTAGACGTGTAGTTGACTGCAAGTTGATCGTTGATGACCCAGCACTGGGTGGCAGAGGTGGCTCTGTTGCTGCTGGTCTGTGCAGTTGCTGATGCTTTCATACTGGGAATCTACACATAGCAATGACCCCTTATTTGTACTCAACAGTCACGTGACTATCCAATCTCTCCCCTCTATATCTATGGTCGGGAGCATGATGCATCAGGAGCAACACACGACCAGTTAAAATTCACTGTAATAGTCCACCCGCCAACAGAAATTCCTAAAAAGAGTTTCTTATACAGTGTCGTTTGTGGAGCCTTATTCATTTCAATCCTTATCAGCCAGGTCTAAAACTAAGAGCAGAGTGGTGGGCTGATTGTGGGGAGTGAATTTTGGTGTTTAGTAAGTCTGTTACCAAAACCCTTTATGCCCTCTGCAGTTTATTAACTGATTCAAGGAGATTAAAATAAGTATACCAGCTAAGTAAATTTAAACCTAATGATTCAATATGCATGAGTTAATTAAAACTAACCTTTCCTAAGTCCAGTTATATTCA
>NC_061107.1:43287003-43302003 GCF_015104395.2 Macrobrachium nipponense | reverse complement strand
CCTCATCAGTCTCATAAGGTTATGTATCAAATATAGTAATTTTTGTTTTAATCGGGAATATTTTGTACAAAAGTTTGGCATGGCTATTGGTAATCCCTTATCTCCTGTGCTAAGCAATATTTACATACAATTTTTTGAGGCAAAACTCTTACCAAGAATTTTGCCCCAAAAAGTTATATGGTTTAGGTATGTGGATGATATTTTCTGTATTTGGCCAGTTCACGAAAATCCCCAGGAATTCCTTAATAATCTCAATAATTTAGTCCCTTCTATAAAATTTACTGTAGAGGAAGAAAGAAATTGTAATTTGAATTTTCTTGATGTAACTGTCCATAGAAATGATAGAAATTTCACCTTTTCAGTCTTTCGGAAATCAACTAACATTGCCTCTTTTGTTCATTACTACTCAAATCACCATCAAAATAATAAATGCTCTGTTTTTTCTGGGATGTTCCTAAGGGCTTTATGTGTCTGTAGCCCGCAGGTCATTGACGCTGAGATTAAAACTATTTATGATATTGCATTGAAACTTAAATACCCAAGGACTTTTATAGATGTGGCATGGAAAAGAGCTAGAAAAACATTTTATTTAACTAATGACAAACTTGAATTTAGTAAACATAACATTTTAAAATTACCCTATGATGAAAGGTTTTTAGATATTCCTAGAATTTTAAAGCTTTTTAACATAAATGTTGTTTTCAGGAATATTGATGTCAAGAGTTTAGTAATAAAAAAATCTCCTAAAGATCTTCTAGGCTGCATATATGAAATTCCTTGCAAAAAGTGTGATAAAGTCTATTACGGACAGACCGGTAAGTGTCTTTCACAACGTCTCAAACAGCACCAATATTCTGTGAGAACTGGGCAAATATCAAATGCATTGTTCGTACATCTGAGAGATTTAGATCATCCTATAACTGGAGTCAAGCAAGAGCCTTAATCCGATGTAATGACACAGTTAAAAGGAATATCATTGAATCTTGTTTCATCAAGTCAAATAATAGAAATGTTCTAAATTTAAGTCTTGGTTTATTTAAACTTGATGACTTCATAATGAAAAAAGTTCTAGATAAATATGAGCAACAAAATTAATATATTCAGATTTTACATGTTTTGAGCTGTACAGATAATTTGTAGTTTCTGTTACGGTTAAATCTATGTTTTGGTTTGTGACCGCGTGATATCCGATAATCCTGGATTATCTTCTTAACTTTTACCCTTTTGACAATTAACCATCTGGTATTTTTGATCTGTTGTTTACCTGATAACTTTCTCTCCAATTATTCAAATATATATATATATATATATATATATATATATATATATATATAAGATATATATAGGCATATATATATATATATATATATATATAATTAGTGTGAATATATGTATCACTTAGAAAAGGTAAGATTAGTAATTGAAATAAATAAGAGAGAGAGAGAGCAGGTCTACTTTATTAGTGCGTGCTCAACTGTTTCAAAAGTTAATGTTAATAAATATGTATTGCGAACTGTTATTTGGGAATGTCAAGTCATTCTGTTTACCTTTCACCTTTGAAAAATAAATTTCCGGAATCAATACCGTCATCTGTATTTTTAAAGAGAAGCTGTACCTTTAACCTATTTTAGTCGATATATTTTTCCCTTAAATTTTTGTTAAATTGAAAAGATTTTTTTTAGTACATAAGAGTGAGAGAGCGAGATATATTTTAGTATATCGTACCAAATAATACTTTTTTATTGTTTTAAGTTTTCTTTCTTATCTTATTCATGACTTTAAGTTGGGTAAACAAGGTTTCATAAAACCAGATTAGTTCAGTAACAAAGATTTTATATGAAATCACAGTCGAAAAACGGAAAAACGTTTATGAAATTGAAAATAATCTGTATGGGATTTCCTTTATATGGTTCAGTTTTTAAGAGTTATTTCTAACATTAACCTTAGATACGTTAATATCATTAATACTATTAATGCGTTAATAGAAAGTATTTCGAAATTACACTCTTGAATATTTATTACAACATTCACTAAATATTTCTCGATTTTACCTTGAAAGTTATTATCTCCTGTTAAAATAACTGATAATATGATCTCCATTCAGAGCTCAATATTTTTCGCTAATTTCCTTCCAAATAGATTGACTTCATATTCTTTGTAGTGTGAGAGGTTATCATTGACACTAAAACAGTAAATGACAATATGACTGTGGCCATTATAAAAAATAAATTGATAATTTAAAAATGCTATTTTCTCAGGACATTGCGGTCACAATCAATTCTATACTTAAGTGTGTGGATTTATCTTTTAAAATAAAAAATGATCTTTTAGGGTCGTTTGAAAACTTTTTACCTCCCCCCCCCCCCCCCCCCCACAAAAAAAGGGGGATTGGTAAATTCAGCTCCATCTTTCAGGTCATTGAGGTATAGCATAATTACTGCCGTCACTTATCAAAAATAACTAGGAGTGATTCGGGAACAAATTAGCATTTCATTAATTGAGGCGATAGGAAAATACTCTTAGGATATATAATATAATAAGATTAACAAACTTTGGATGTGCAAAGACTTATGGTTTTAGGTATTACTTGACAGCTGATGAAACTGCTGAAACCAGAAGCTTACATTTAAATGAAACAATGTTTAGAACGTTAAAATACTTATTACTTGTAATGACATTCGATTAAAAATTTTGTGTTTTCATATCGTTTTAATCTTTTCTAGAGGCTGTGTATTATTAGTACGTTTTTTTCATTATACCTCACATCAGAATTTTATTATTATTATTATTATTATTATTATTATTATTATTATTATTATTATTATTATTATTATTATTATTATTTCATTTTTGTGGGGTGGGGGGTGGGGGGGGGCGGTGGGGAGGTGGTCTATCACAGTCGGATATCCTATTCGACTAGGTGGCTTTTATAGTGTGGGGTTCCGGGTTGCTTCCTGCCTCCTTAGGAGTCCATCACTCTGCTCACTATGTGTGCGGTTTCTAATAGCACACTCTTCTGCATGAGTCCCGGAACTACTTAAGCATCTAGTTTTTCCAGGCTCCTTTTCAAGGATCTTGGGAGCGTGGCTAGTGTTTCTATGGTTATGGGTACAATTTCTTCTCGCATATCCCATACCCTTTTTATTTCTATTTTCAGGTCTTGATACTTATCAATTTCTTCTCTTTCTCTTCTACTCTGGTGTCCCATGGTATGCGACATCAATGAATCAGTGAGTGATACTTTCTTCTTGATTTTATCAATCAATGTCAAGTCTGCTCTATTTGCATGTATCTGATTCCATAGTCTCAAAGGATCTTTGCTTGATCGTTTTGTATCACTCCTTCAGGTTGGTGTCCATACCACTTACTACTGCAATGTAGCTGAGGTTTCTCCAGTGGAAGGTTTTTGCTACTAAATAGTGCATCTTTTTGTAGTGGTTCTGTGTAAGTGCCGGACATTCGCTGGCTATGTGGTTTATGGTCTTGTTTTTTTATATTACACTTCCTGTATATGGGTGAGATTTTATTCCCATCGACCGTTCTTTGGACATATCTTGTTCTTGTGACACAGTTAGCATTCCTTCTATGTCCTTGTTGAGTTCTAACCTCTGTAGCCACTGCCATGTTTCATCGCTGGCCTGTTCTTTAGTCTGTCTCATGTACTGTCCGTTTTGTTGTGCCATTCCTCTGTTCTGTTTATCATTTTCCTGTCTCTGTATATTTTTGGGTCTTCGTCTACTTTTATCTTTCCTTCTTTCCATGCATTTCTTAGCCACTTGTCTTCATTAGTGTCCAGATATTGCCTCAGTGCTCTGCTCTCGATGTTGACACAGTCCCTTATACTTAGTAGCCCTCTTCCTCCTTCCTTTCGTGTTATGTATAGTCTGTCTGTATTTGCTCTTGGGTGTAGTGCTTTTTGTATTATCTTGTGTTTCCTAGTTTTTGGGTCTATGCTGCGCAGTTCAGCCTTCGTCCACTCCACTACTTCTGCGCTGTATCTGATTACCGGTACTGCCCATGTTTTTTTGGCTTTCATCATGTTTTCGGTGTTGAGTTTTGACTTGTCTATCACCTTGAGTCTCTGCATATATTCTTTCCTGATCGTGTCCTTCATCTCTTGGTGTTTTATTATTATTATTATTATTATTATTATTATTATTATTATTATTATTATTATTATTATTATTATTATTATTATTATTATTATTATTATTATTATTATTATTATTATTATTATTATTATTATTATTTCCTGAGGTTTGGACATTACAAATTTCAACTCATAAGTAACATAATCAATTTAATTTTTCAATTAATAATTTTGTGAAATTCATTAATTACCTAAAAAAAATTTCATTTAATAAAATATTCCGAAAGCTACTGCTGTCGATTTTTTATGGAAATTGAGAGAGAGAGAGAGAGAGAGATAGAGAGAGAGAGAGAGAGAGAGAGAGAGAGAGAGAGAGAGAGAGAGAGAGAGACTCTTCAGGAATGCTACTTAAGCTCTAAATCCCCAAATCAACATCTCTCATCAGGAAGGAAAAGGAAGAAAAACAATAAACAAAAAAGGATAATCACAAGTAGATTTCCCAATCACAAAATTCATAATACATGTATAACATGCATAACTCCTGCGTATTTCCCAAGAAATGCTCCATGTAAAGCTATGGAATTTGCCAGTAATCAAACTCTCACACATGCGCTTTCGTGAAATGCTATAGCCAACATTTCCAGATATTGCAAAAATTCTGATCTGTCACCATCAGAGGAAAAGAATCAGCACACGCTCATCACATCGCCTGTCAGCAGAAAAATCGCCTGCGGACGCATGCTCAAACAACAGCACAAAAATTGTCTAGTCAGACACATAAGTTTGGAAACTCATGATTCTCAAGAAAAACGTCTAACAGACACATTTCACAGAATTAACTCCAGGATATGACTAATGTGTTCAAAAATTTGTCTCGAAGACTTATTCTCTCAACATGACTTTTCCCAAATTATATTTCTCCAAGAATAATACACTTGTGAACATAAAAAATGCACACACATCTCCAAATGACTCTTATTGCAGTAATGCCACTTCTCTCTAAATAGACACGAAATCAAAAAAGAGAACCTCAGAAATCTCCTCTTGTCTCGAAAAAAACTCCCATAACCACAAAAAAAAAGGGTCACCCGCCCAAGAGTAATTCCAACTCCATATATAATTATGAGACACCATATTAATAATAACACCACTCCGGTTATAAAAATATTTCCTCCATTTGGTTAATAACCAACCCCATATTATTCTCTTATTTCTCCAATAGCCACATGTCAGTAGAAAAAAAACACCACTCCAGGAATAGAGAATAATCACCTCTATTTCGGCAAATACAAAATATTTACCTATATTTCACCCCAAGAAACTCCATGTGGAACCACAAAACAATGGATCAAAAACCAAAAAATATATCTCCAAAAAAGGAATATCCAAAAAATGAAATCCTACCTCCGAAAAAAATGTGCACTTCAAGGCAACTAACTCACATACTCACAAATATTGCCCCATAATCTCCAAATATGTGTCTCCATTTGCAACAAAGATGGCTGCAAAATAATTGAACTAAACATAGCTCATACCACTATTGGCAAATATCAAAAATGGCCAAAAAATATATCTCCCATATATTATATCTCAAATATAACTCCAAAACAATATATACCTCCAATTATCTCTCCAAATATATCTCAATTATATCTCCAATTCTCCAGAGAATAACTCAATGTTATAGTAAAAAACTATAAAAACTCTCTCCATTTAGCATAACTGCTGAAAAAAGGGCAAAAACTCGGCAAATAAAACTGTCTAGAAAATTCTAGAAAAAATCACCAATGTGCCACAACTCATTATAACAGAACTCCCAACTCACAGTGTCTAAGCAAAGACTTCCCCATATGCACTACGACATAAGCTACTAGAAAACTTAACCAAGTTTCCTATCTCTCACAAAGTTGTCACAAATACAACAAGGGTATTGTGCAAGAAAACTCACAATTTCTGGAACACAAATATCCAGAGAAAAAATGTAGTGCCATTACGTATGCATTCAAACGTACAAAAAATTCTCCCATATATTACTCTATAGCATCAAATAGCTAAAACACAAACACTTTCTCTTAAATGACTCTAAGTCATGAACTGAGACATTAAAAAATATCCACACCAACTGGAGAGAAAAAATAAATTCAAATTCACCCTTGGTAAAAAAAACTTGTGTCAGCGATGGCTAATTTCCAAAAAAAGGAGAGAAAAACGAAAAAATCAACGGCACTGTTAACTCTCTCCCGTAACTCACTAGATGTCAAGCAATTATCTGCTGAACTCATAAAAAAAAGAAAAAAAAACTAAAATAATGTGTTGTTAGTTCTTCCCATAATCACAAAAGATTTCACCTCCCTTGATAGCATTACGGCACCCACGTATTAGTATAAAAAAAAATCAGTATCAGAAATATCATTATCACAAAAATCACCAAAAAAAATTGCTATCATCAAAATCATCAGTATCAGTACAAAAAATATCACCAATGTTAATGCTTGTCCATTCTCCAAAAATTCAGCAAAAAATTCAGCAAGATTCAACACAATTCACCAAGATTCAGTCAGATTCATCAAGATTCAGCAAAACTCATCCCCGTGAATCACTGAAATATTCTCCAAAGTTACAAAAACTTAACAAATAATTAACACAAGACTTCTCCCATTAATTCATTGTAATAATTCTCCTTGAATAATTATCTGTAATAATTATCAACTAATCTCCCATGAAATATCTCAAATCTCTCTCGTAAAGCAATTCTCCCGTAATGATAATTATACTTAAGTAAACCTCCCGTGACACATCTCAAGTATAATAATTATTAATAATAATAATAATAACTCTCCATAGCAAAAATCTCAAGTAAGGGTGAAATTCAAATAGCATACACAGTATTGCTGAATCCTATGACATACAATTTCTCCAGCATGCAACACCATGACATAACACCATTGCCACACAACACAGATACAACACCAATCATCGGCATTTCAAAGTAATTTCTCCAACACAATAAAAAAATAATCTGTGTATCCCCCTTATATTTGTGTCTTTCAAGGCACAAAGAAACATATAACACATCCCGTGCATGTTAACTACTTTTCCCCTCATTCACGGAAAAGAAAAATCTCTTCTTATTTCCTTTTCTCTTCGTCCAAGAGAGAAAACAAAAAAATCCATTTTCTAAAAAAAAGACTCTACGGGCATTTCACTTCATCAACTTATCAATCAGCTGATATCTTAGCATTCAATGTCAAGGCTAAATCCATCTCCCAACACTAAGAAAAAAAAAGAAAAAGGGGGAGTTCACCCACACTGAGAAAAAAAAAAATTTTATCCCCCCCTGAGAACAACCCCTCAGTCGAGCGGCAGAACAGCCCGAGGCATACCAGCAGTATCCCCCATCTCCCCTTGAACAGTGTCTGAGGACCCCTACCCAAGGTATACACTAGTACCCATCCCTGCACTATCTCTCGAGTGAGGCTAGTGGTACCCATGCAACTACCCTCCCAAGGGATGCCCGTACCCTCGCAATGCAAGGCGCCTCTCTGCAGAAATGTGCTGAGCCCGTAAAATTGTGGCCGCTCTGTGTCACTAAGCCAGATATGATTATCCAAGCACAGTCCACATGCATAGAAAAATACACTCCTATGTTTTAAACAAAGACGAATGCATATGTCTATTATAAACACGTGCAAATAAAGAAAACACGTCACTATGGGGCAAAGACAAGAAACTTGACCTCTTGAACCAATCCCATAACCCTGAAATATTTAAACAAAAACCCACTCCTTCAAAACAATAGTTTAACACTCACCACTCCATAATGGGAAAAAAGAACTCGAAATTCTTCGTAAAACGCGGCAGTGATATATGTATTAAACACAACACCCGCACGGGTATCTCGGAACACTCTCGTCATTGCACAAGCAAAAGTCACACTGGGTGCGCTCACTGCTTCTGGCTGACTCCCTGGGAAAAATGCTGAGTCCCATAAAAATCCTTCCCTCCCTTTAGCACAGTTAACAGACAGATATTTTCTCATTTTTTCTCACTAAGTAACTGAAAACTAACAGTTTAACGATTTTCCACAATCCCACAAAGCTTTGTCGTTCGAAAACTATCGCTAAGTCATGACCCCTTTTATTTTTCTAACTGGCCACAAATCTCTACATTGGCGTTCCTAGGCATAGAAAAGAAAAAACTTTCATATCCCCTCTTTAACCGTCTGTTCAAAGATACAGAACACATCCCAGTAAGTACACACACAAGTTTAAAGACAAAGTTAATAAAATGGAACATCTTACAAGATATCCAACAAGCCATCCCTTTGGCTAAAGTAAAGGTAACACTTACCCATTCCCAACCGGAATATCACTCACTGATAAATAAAAACACTTTGGCATCTGCCATCATGGCTTCGCCTTCCTCCCCCGAATGTCTGTGCAAGTCTTCTCATAGACTTGGCTAGTGATACATTATGAATAGAAGAGGCGCACACGCACATACGAACACACAGTTCGATAGCGCCTCGCGGTTCTAGCTGCATCTAGTTTCACAAATGCACTTTGAGAAGAGTTCACAAACTGTCGTACGTTGACTTCCTGAACTATGCATTTTTATCTCACGCCACCCCCTAGAAACTCATTCATCAGCTACTCTCAGGTCGTTACCTCTGCACTGTTCTCCACATTCCATAGGTCACAGAGAACGCACGAACAATATATTATTAATCAAAATCCCTAGGCCTTACAAATATATTTGTTCTGAATGTCATAAAAATATGCGTAGGAATCAAAATTTATTTATTAATGCAAAGTTTAAGAATATGGCCTTTTTTACTGGGTATTAACATTTATGAATAATGATTAAATGAGAATTGCCAATACCATCCATGCATCATTATATCATAACTGTAACCTGAAAAGTAGCACAATGGAGATAAGAATAAATCGCAGAGCAATTCTTATTCGCACATGCATCATGAATGTACGTATATGTATGTATGTATGTATGTATGTATGTATGTATGTATCCATGTATGTATGTATGTATGTATGTAAACTACTTGTGACGCAATAAATAATTTTCGTTTGATAACGTGTCAAACCCAGATATACTTATCAATAGTGATACACATAATACTATCACTGGAAGCCACGATGTTGGCAGCATCTATCCTTATTATTATTATTATTGTTTTGAAGTTAAACCCCTATTCAAATGGAACAAGTCTACATGGGCCACTAACGCGAAATACAAGCTGATACAAGCTTTCAAAAGTTTTAGGGCAGCAATTAATTGTTCACCCTCGCATGAACTTAGTCATTATGGGTCATTATGCAAGTAACCCCCTCCCAAAACAGATTATATATATTACTCATGTTGGAGATAATCTGACACTTTCATTAACTGATAGTTTACTCTTCTCCGTCATTTGCCGAGAGTGCAATATAGTTTCTCTGGAGGCAATGAAGACAGTCTCTTCTGCGTAGATGGATGTTCAGGCGTAGTCACCCTGGAGGCGTCTCTGGACCATGAGCTGTTCAGCACGGTGAGTCATCTGCTTCTTCTGTGTATTGCCTGTACATCACTGTTACACAGACACATACTGGCGTTTAAAAGAATGTTCAGCATACGATACAGTCAGCGATTGTTAATAAGTATTACTTCGTATTTGACGTTAATTCGACACAGTAACGCTTTACTTTTAATTAGTCCATATTCTTACATTTTTCTCTTTAAGATAAACCAATTATTGACCAAATAAATATGTATGAATAAACAAACTCCAATATTTTGATAAATGTTATTCAAATAACATATGAACCCATTAACATTTAAGTTTAGCCATTTCAGTTTTATCTATCTTATTTTCAACATACTATTTATTGATCAACAAAAATATATATATATTCATTAAAAGAAATCCTGAATTATAAACACAAGTGATTCACATAAGCACTAAACATTCTCCCCACTTTCCTCTCAATTGCCCCGTCATAAAAACAGCCCCTTCAATCCCAAGGAGTTAATAAAACATCAAATCATATTCACTTCACTTCGCCTAGGTTATCGCCTTTGCCTAATGGGAAAGACAACCCTTTTCCGACCTCATTTGCATCATTCAAGTTCTTCCTTGCCCTGTTTTATTATGTAAGTCTCCCATTTCGTCTTTTACTGATGTCGTAAGTGTTTCCCGGCGTTACTATTTTGCTAAACTTACTTCGATGAAGTGTCCATATGTAAATTTAACAATATGATTGTGAGGGGAAGGAGATCAGTAATAATATAATCAGTAATTTAAAAATCCTCATAGTTCCACGAGTCTTCAATTGGAGAAACAAATCCACAGTTACATAACTGTGGATATGTTTCTCAATATACAGTAATAATAATAACGAGAATTTTCATGCCACGAATAATGGCATCAAAAGTAATTTGTTCCAGTAACCGACTGTTATTTGAGTAGCAAAGATCAGTAAACAATAGGAAAATTGCTTCACCAAGTACCCAGGATACAAATTAGGATTAGGTTAGACCCGTCTCTTGGAAAGAAAAGGAACTGGAGGGGAATTACTGGTTAGTGAATGTGCAAATTAGAAATCGGTTTGAGAAGCAAAAGTTTGTAGACGAGATTTATTTGTGTAAATTGTATTCACGAAAAGGAAGATTTTTATAATATATATTATATATATATATATATATATATATATATATATCTATATATATATATATATATATATGTATATTTATATATGTATGTATATGCGATTGTGTGTACAAATGTAAAAAAAAAAAAAATTATTCTGTAGTAAGATTCAAATGGATTTCCGTAATATTTTTCTAAAATCAAGATTTGTAGAAATATTTTCTATTATGATTCTAATTCAAAAGGGTTATAGTCTATAAATAGAAGTACATACATCGATCCCAACAAAACTTGTCCGCATTTTTTTTAAGCGTTGCCATACCTCTATTTTGTTAATTTTTCTCATTTTACGGTTATCATGCCTTAAAACATATAGATTTTACTTTTATTATTATTGCTATTACTTTTATTATTAGTATTAATTGATGATGCAAATGATGATTAGAAATATTAAAAGCCATAAACGATCTGCACAATAATAGAAATTTGGTATTCATTGATTAGAAAAAGTAAATGATATCATATATAAATGGTATTTATAAAAAAAAATGACATAAAGTAAATTTCCATAACGAAATGAATAATTACAAAGCTGCACTCATTTATATATGAATTATATGAAATTTCAAATAGACAAACGGAAGGTGAAACTCCTAAAGTCCACTTCTTCAGCTATGTTCATTATCATTAGTCAAGAAACAAGAGACAGTTTATCTGTGTCGCTTTATCGTCTTTGGAGATATTTAATTCATTCGGAATTGTAATGCTAATGGAGCGTAACGAGCTAATTGACTATTGTAACAACAGAGCGTAATACAAAATATCTCCGGGCACTGAAAGGAGGAAATTTTTTTTTCCACACAACTGTTATGTGACGAACTCGCAATATGAAAAAGTCATGGAAGCAGAGAAAGAAACCTTGGCAGGGCCCTATCTACCGCTAATTAAAAGCATGGAATTCTCTGTCATTCCTTTTTCGTCCTCACCTCTGATTGAAACAGAAACGGAGAAACAAAAGTCTTGGGCTTAAGCACGAGGTTGTTTCATAAAAACGGTAAGTACGAAAACAGGTATATTTGCTAATTAAAAATTATTTTGCTTTTTGCCAGCATTTAGGCCATATAATATTTATGCATCAAATTCGACATAATTTAAAATCTTTCTCTTTGATAATTAATCTTTTTGTCAGGTAGATTTAAATTGCAGAAAAAAATCTGATAGTGTTAAACATTGCATCCTGTTTGCTTTCTACTGGATTGGTTTGGCATACTGAAACATTAACATGGAAGATAAGCAAGATATTTCCAATGAATTTTCTAGTAGTAAATTTTACATATAATATTATTTCTATAAAGTAAATCAGAGGATATGATGCAGCACTAGTAGGCTCTGTGGCACCTGACTCTGGTGTGTACAATAGTAATAACAATGTGCCACCAAGTTGCAAGCAAGAGCACTTAAAATGAGGATACAGAACTTAAGACTAACAACATGAAATAACCTATGCAGTGGAACACTGTAAGCCATAGCCTTTGCTCTCTAGTATCCTGCGCTTCAACCCAAGCTAGGCTCTGGAAGAGTACATTAGGCGGCTCTGTTGAACTACTGGAGAAGCTACACGACAGGGCAGGCTACACGGATCTGCAAAGCACTCAGAACTGGTACACAAATCCAATGATAAGTTAAAATAAGCTAAATGCAAAAGCATTTAAATTACTCGAATTCGATCTGACATTATTTCAAATGTGTATAGCAGGTTGGCAGTGATCACTCGTCTAAAATAATTTCACAATTAGGTATGCTCATGCAAGTCTTTCATGGAGACGGGAATGTTAAGGAATGAGAATAGGAGAAAATAATTGAAATAGTGAATGAGTAATAGGAAGAGGAGGTGAAGGGTCGACAGAAAAACTTCCAATTTCAGTTACCTTAGTCTTTGTACAATGGACAGGACGTGAGTTTAGGAAGACCATCAGACATTCAGATGTGTGTGGGCGGAGTACCAGTTGCAGAAGTATCATCAATGGTAATAGCGAAGTAAAGAGGTCAGGTAGAAGACAAGACGTGACAGGTCATCGCGACATGTGGACTTTCACGAGTTCGAGGGCAACTACCTAATAATGGCTTCTTATGAAATTATACTGGAGACCTGAGTATAAGCTAGTATAATAGAAAAGAGGCTTCTATTTCCTTTAAGTGAGAGTGACCCTTCTAGGGATTTGGTATTTGGCCAGCATTGATATCAGACAAGGGGATTACAAGCTACCATGCAGGTGTGGAGTGTCATTAAAATCATGTTTGCAAGGGAGAAGAGCTTGACTCAAAATACAATCTCTCAAGATGACCTACACGGCAAAACAAGAAGGGGGTCAAGTTTACTTTCCAATTTGTTGAGGAAAATAAAAATATAAATAAATGGTCCTAAAATGGACACTCATAACAAATATATATATATATATATATATATATATATATATATATATATATATATATATATATATATATATATCATATATATAATATATATATATGTATATAATCTCTCAAGATGGCCTACGCGGCCAAAACCAAAACAAGATGGTGGTCATGTTTACTAGATTTGACATTTATCTTTTCCGTATTTCATTTTTTGAAATATTACTCCAGTTTTCTAATTTGTTAAGGAAAATAAAAATTGATAGAGGGTCCTAAAATCAACACTCATTGCAAGATTTGGCGGTGGAGCTGAAAGCACCGAAGGAGAATCACACCGGCTTTAACCAGATTTGACCATCTCTTCTTCAAATGGTATAAATATGGCCTGACCTGACCAAGTAAAATGCACTTAACCCTAGCCTAGCTAGTTCCCGCGGTAGTATGCCCTAACACACACCCACACACAGACACACACCCACACACACACACCCACACACACACATATATATACTATATATATATATATATATATATATTATATAATATATATTATATATATATATATCTACTATATATTATATATATATACATTTATTTTAATTTCTAATTCTCTCTTCTTTGGAATTAATATATTTTCATATATGTTAACCGAAGGTTAATTTCTTAGTTAATAAAAATATTTGTCGGCTCATGGGTGTGAACCACAGAACCAAGAATTTAAGACGTATAGTGAAGCTCTTTACCGAGAAGGCTATCACGGTAGCCTTGTGGGTAAAGAAGTACCTAAAGTGTAACACTCTTAAATTCGTGATGTTTGATTTTTTTAAATCACCTTCCATTTGAGAACCTGTTATCGTGAAAGGAAGTAAAGGAAAAGAAGCTCGTCTTTGAGGTTTACATGGAAGAACCCTGTGTATTAAAAAAAAGTTAGACATCACGAATTTATTATTTTACACTTCAGGTACTTCATCTAATCACATTTTGCTACCTGGTAGGCAAATGATAATCGCTTCAAAAGATACCAAGTGACACTTTCGGAGCTTGTTTTGCAATACGTGGCTATGAAGATGAAATCAAGCAAACTTAAGTTTGCTACATATAGCTGCCTCTTGGGATACCACTCTTCTAAACCAGGTTTAATGAAGCAGCGGCGTTGTTTTCCCACCAATGATGAATGTTATCTGGACAATCACTAGTTATAATTATAATTTACACTGTAAAGGTTTAGAATAATAAAATGTGGTGATAAGTCATTCGGGAAGAGTGACGCGGGATGACAGTTGTCTTTTGAAATCAGTATAGCCTTTGAGAATGAATGAGAGAGATTGTTTGCTCTTGTTGTTTATTAAGAGTTCCCCTTTATTCACTGACAAAGAAACGGAGAGAATATTTACCATATCCAAACATGCAATAGACTATATCTATCTAAAAATTTGTCTTATAAGATATAGCGATAGGTATCTTTTTATTGTAGCTACTAAATTTGGTTCTTTAACGAGGGTTCTTTTCAATAAAGCATTATTAAAACATGAGGTTAAGAAATGGTTAAAAATTAAAGAATCAACTTGATGTATAATATCACTCGCTCTCAGTAAAGTTTTTTTCTGAAAAATCCCTGAACTGCTTGAAGGATAAAGCGACATCAAGTAGAGAGAGGTGAAGCAAGTGATCAGTTTGTGTAATAAAAGTTACAAATATTTCAAATATTTTTCATTTGCAATTAATAGATATAATTAAAAAGCAAAGAAACTGGCACCCGAACGGCAAAGTTCACTGAGAGTGAACGACAGCTTTATACAAGACGAGGATTAACAATCCATATAATATGATGATGCAGAAATAATAAAAT
>NC_061107.1:43267003-43282003 GCF_015104395.2 Macrobrachium nipponense | reverse complement strand
TGACCTTACAAATCACCCTCGATCTGGATGCTTTCGTAATTAGAATCGATATGGAACCCCGTCTACCATGTTGGCCAATTCGAGCGGTTGACAGCACGTAGCCTTTTGTTATGAATAATTATCACATCGAACCGTGATCCATTTATATATCAATTCAAGCTACAAATGTCCTTTAATATCTAAATTCACTTTACCTCCCAAATGATATATTTTCATATATGTACCGAAGGGGAATTTTTTAATTGATAATAATTTCGTCCCCCCATGGGATCGAACCGCCGTCCAAGTGGACGGGGACGAAATCAGGACAGTCAGTGACGCTATCCAATCAGCCAACAGAGACGCTATAAGTTCATATCGATTCTGACCTTACAAATCACCCTCGATTCTGGATGCTTTCGTAATTAGAATCGATATGGAACCCGGTCTACCATGTTGGCCAATTTGAGCGTTGACAGCACGTAGCCTTTTGTTATGAATATTATCACATCGAACCGTGATCCATTTATATATCAATTCAAGCTACAAATGTCCTTTAATATCTAAATTCACTTTACCTCCCAAATGATATATTTTCATATATGTACCGAAGGGGAATTTTTTTAATTGATAATAATTCGTCCCCCATGGGATCGAACCACCGTCCAAGTGGACGGGGCGGACGACGAAATCAGGACAGTCAGTGACGCTATCCAATCAGCCAACAGAGACGCTATAAGTTCATATCGATTCTGACCTTACAAATCACCCTCGATGTGCTTTCGTATAGATATATATATATATATATATTATATATATATATATATATATATATATATATATATATATATATATATTAATATATATATATATATATATATATATATATATATATATATATATATATATATATATATATATATATATATATATATATATATAATATATATATATATATATATATATATATATATATATATATATATATATATATATATATATATATATATATATATAATATATATATATATATATATATATATATATATATATATATATATATATATATATATATATATATATATATATATATATATATATATATATATATATATATATATATATATATATATATATCACATCATCATATAAGGATTTCCTTTATTTATTTCGGTTGCTTATCCTTTTCAACTCTGGACATTTTCAGTGCTTGTTCAATTGTTTTAGGCTCTTATTAGAAAACCTCTCACTTACAAAATACAATTTCTGATTTGATTTTACTATAGCACCTACTAATTTAAATGTTATAGATTATTATTACTCCCATGAAATAGATCATATTTACAAGACACCAGTATAGCAAATTCATTTTAAGATATAATATTTACAAGATCATCAGAATGACATCTTCATTTTAAGAGATGATAGTTAGAGAACCTTCAGTTTGACCTATTAATTCTCTAAGATGATATTTGCAGGACCATCAATGTGATATCTTCATTTCAAGAAATAATATTTACACGGTCATCAATATTGCTGAATCATTTTGCGAAAAAGCTGCATGAAGTCTAGAAAATCAAATTTGAAAGGTTTTATTCAGTGCCTCGTGATAAAAAGCTAGAATTTTGGAAGTACTTGTGAAACTGTGTTTTTTGTAAATTTCACCAGGTGATGGGACATCCATTTATGCATGCACTCCCTTCAGCTTTTTCGTTTCGTAAAATTACATTTGAAAATACTTGAATGAGTTTATAGGTAGTTGAATTTTTAGTAATAAAAAAGATTGCTATGTCTAAAATGTCACCAAAATATTTCAAAAAAAGTAGAAAAGACTTAAAAACGGAAATTTAATTAATTACTCTCTATCAGTAATTTTACGGTCCATTGAAAGGCTTTTAATTTTAATCTTGTCAAAGAAGTGGCCGTATTACTAAGTAATTACACAGTTTCGTTGTCATCAAATAAGAGTGATGAACAGAATTGATAATGGTCCAATATCTTGTTAATGACATGCTATTGTTTTTAATCTCCGAATCATTTCTCTGCATTTTGTAGGTGTTGAAGCATCACGGTATCCTCTTAAAATGTCGGTATATATAAAATGATGAAAATTATTAATCTAGAAACAGAAAAATCGGTTCATAATTTGAATCCATTATAAGAAAAATACGCTCCATGAAATTTCCTTACACTTGGGAAAGTATATGAAAAGAATTTTGGGAAATATGTAATAAGGATTTCCTTATGCAAATATTCCGATATATACATTCATTGATTCTTCAGTTATTTCTCACTCGTGCTCAAGGTCTTTTCTGATACTCTTATGATAATGCAATTAATTCAAAATGTAATTGGTTGTCAGTCCTCAAGGACTATCAATTATAAGGAAACAAAACCAGGTTAGCTAGTGAGAATGAGAAACAAGGATTTTTCTCGAAAGGTGAATACCATCTTATATTTCTAATTTTGAGGATTAAGGAGCATTTGAATTTATTGAAGCATTTAATAACACTGCCTGAATTTGAAGTGAGCATAATTGAAATAGGTTAGTTAGTTAAATCTAAGCAAATTTAGTAAGCAACAGCTTTTTCAGGTAGTCAGATAAACAAACTGAACAGCACTTTTATTAAGAAAATTCCCCATTATGCTTACCATACAGTTGTAAATATGTGGGTACTATGAACTAACTCGTAGCTGCAGCAAGCATCTTTAAATAAAAAAAAACGAAATACTCCAAATCATTAGAAACTAGGGGTACGTGACTCATAATATGGGCCATATGAAATAAATTAGAACTTATCTAAATGAGGAGATTAATAAGATTTTCTGAAAATATTGTTGACAAAAATTGTGATGATGAAACTCTGACAACAAGCTTCTTTACATATTATTATTTCGTGTACCCGATCTCTTCACCCCCACATAGTTGTTGCATGTTGCTGGTTGTATAATTACTGAAATGAAAAATGATAGAATATCAGGCCACCAGATACAAATCTTCAGCATTGGAAAGGGAGTGAAAACTCCATCGCATTTACATGGGAAAATGTTGGTTTTATGTAACTTTGTTCAAGCAGACATCTTGACACTGCTACCTCCTCTCTTGTAAGTTAAGAAAGTTCATTTACGATAATTCTGTTTGAGAAACACTTGAAATTCCCTGAGTGGTCTTCTCGAATTATACATCAAAGGGGTATTTACATAATTTTCGTGTCACTCTGCAACTTTCTCCTTAATAGCCATTATAGAACTTTAACCATTTTTTTTTTTTGGACACATATCGGTGTCTAATTTACAGTTTATCAAGGTTGCTTGGATGAATAGTGACACTCCTGATTTTCATTATGTCTCAGTTCAGCCTTAATAGGAAGGGAGGTTGAGAAGAGGGTGGGAAGGGGGTGACATGTAAGAATATAAATAAACTGCAGATTTTTTTGCGTTTTAACCATAGTTTTCTAGGTCGCTGAAAGGAATAATGACCCTCCCAATGCCCTTCAAGTCAAAGTTCAGCCCAGTAGAAAGGGGGTTACCCATGTGGGGAGATGGGGAGAAAAATGAAATGTATAAAGTGATGCATTAAGTATCTAAAACAAAGTTTTTGACGTTCATGGGATGAATAGAGACACTCCATACCCTTCATTTTGAAGTTCAGCTACGATAGGGGTGGGAGGAAAAGACCATGTGAAATATATGTGAAAAATGCTGTGGAATGTAACTGAAGCAACTATCTTAACAAGACAGTGAGAGAGGGGGGAGAGAGAGAGAGAGAGAGTTTATTGGCCATCATTCACAGTTTTACCGTGTAGCACTGGATTGATCAGTTATATATATATATATATATATATATATATATATATATATATATAATATATATATATATATATATATGTGTGTGTGTGTGTGTGTGTGTGTGTGTGTGTGTGTGTGTGTGTTTGTTTGCTTGTGTGTGTCAGTGACCTCTTCTTACACTGAGCTGTATCTCCAAACGTTATTTGTATGTTCAAATACTATGAGCATTGTTTACTTCAATGTGGGTTGTAGGTTTTCTTAGAGGTTATCGAAACTCATCAGTTTTAATGCTTAATTATGAGTCAATACGACGGAATATATCAAGACTTGGAGGCTTATATGTTACATGGAAAAAAATATAATCATAAAAAAGTTTAGTAAATCCAAAATCACTTGAATTTATAAAATAATCAAAGTCGGTGTATGTCTTCTTATTAACAAATCGTAAACTACAGTCAGGTACATTGAATGTTTTGACCAAAGTAATGACGCTAAGATTAAAATAAAGGTGCAACCTCTATCGAAAAAAGTTAAATGTTTTTGTGATATTGTTAACGAACGAAAAACTAGATGTATTTTAGTACTTAACTTGCTATGCCTTTTGTGATACTTTAGTTCCTAGAAATTCTATTAATATTTTTCGATAAATCCAATATTGTACAAATACTGAATCTCTTCAAACAATGTATTCAGGAACAATATGAACCGGTATTTTTTTTGACTAACTAGGTCAGGAAATAGGTTTTTATTAGAGAGGGTTCGATTGGCTGTTCATTTTTTGTGAGTAAAAGTGTGGTTTCGTTTGTGCAATTTTCGAGTTTTCAACAGGCCTGGCTAGGTTTCCTTACATTTGACCTGTCCAAAGTACCAAATGACACTTAACTTAAGTAGATCTTATTCCGAATAGGACCTATGTAATGTGGTTAGTCGAATATTGCACTAGATCCTTTTCTATGTGATATGGGTGATGCGGGTTTTATTTCCTTAACTACATGCAACGCCACATTTCAAGCAACTGGTAAGTGATATGTTATTTTTGAAATAACTGCATATAATTTATTTGTTAATTTTAAATAGTAAAGTAAACTGAGCTAAGTAGTTTGCTATTATACTGTTAACTGATCTAAGATCCGTGATTTTGGACTGAAATAAGTTATAGCTACCTTTGGTACCCGATTGTTTGAGGCAACAGATAGGGGTATGATTAACCGATAAGAATAAACACATACACACGTATATAATATAATATATATATATATATATATATATATATATATATATATATATATATATATATATATATGAATGAAGCTGTTTCCAAACTCCTTTCCCATTCCTAGTGACTGAATAAATATTCTATGTAAATATCTAATTAAAGACACCATGGAGAATAAAAGAGATCAATAAAATGAATTAATATCCCTCATTCTCAATGAAATTCGCACGCGTCCAGCTACTAAGTGATTCTGGCGATTTTCTTTTTTGCTTACATTCCCACTTTATCTAAAATTTTCATTGCTTTACTAGTAACCGCAGTGAGCCATTCAATTCACTTAGGGTTTCACTGTTTACAAACTCAAGTTCTCACAAAAAATGCAAATTTGCCCTCAGAATCATTTCGGTCTTCACTTCTCTCCGATGAGCAACTGTAACAACATTGGGGGGAAGAGAAAATAAAGTTAATGCAATCAATTATATCTAAGAAAATAACACAGATGTAATAAAACCTAATTATATAAGTTTATACATAGAATACGTCGACACACCCGAGCACAGACATGCACGCATTGGTATACGTACATACAAAAATCTCAAACGTACACACATTCACACACACACACACTCACACACACACACACACACACACACACACACACACACACACATATATATATATATATATATATATATATATAATATATATATATATATATATATACGTATATTTACCAGATTTATATGAAATTGCAATTACCACAATGCCCTTAACTTATCAGATTCTTTCCTATTTCTGTATACACTTGTCACTGCAGAGCCTTGAACTCCAACTTCAAAGAAATTTGAAGAGACCATGATGTCCGGTAGCGGGAAACGATTATGGTATCACGGGTTCGTTTCCCATTACCGAACAGCATGATCTCTACAAGTTTCTTTAAAGTTGAAGCTCAAGGATTTGTAGTGCCAAGCGTATCAAAAAAAATAAATAAATAACATCACACACACACACACACACACACACACACACACACACACACACACACATATATATATATATATATATATATATATATATATATATATATACTATATAGATATATATATGCACATACATATACACACACACACACATATATATATATATATATATATATATATATAATATATATATATATAATATATATATATATATATATATATATATATATATATATATATATATATATATATATATATATATATATATATATATATATATATATATATATATATAGAAGATAATTAAGGGGCCTCAAGCCCTGCAGATATCACAAGGCGGAGAGGTAAAGGCATGTCTCAGCGTACGTAATTTATTGCCGACGTTTCACATCGCTCCGATGCATTTTCTAGGTTGGTAAATTGATAAAAATACGAACATGTAAGACTCGTCACTGATAAAACACGGTATAATATTTAAAACTGTACACTAAAACATTTAAAATGTAAAAAATTACTATACAACAACACTAGGTTGGAGAGACAACCTAGCAGAGTAAAAAAATAGGTGACTGAAGGACAGAGCGGGAAGAAAAAAAAATAAAAAATCACCCCCACACACACAAAACTATACAAAAGACGAGAGACAGAACTTAAGTAAACAAACAAGTGGTTAGGCTATAAACAACTGAACTGACGAGGACTGGGCATTCAAATTCGGAACATTGGTTCTGATTAAAACGGATTCCAGTGTTAAAAGTCCATCATCCTTATTGGCTTATCCAATAATTTTAAAATCCTCGATGTCCAAGTGGGAGCGACAGGTGTGGTTACAGATGCTAGATAACTCAGGATTGGATAGTTGGCATCCTGTTCGGAATCTGACTCCTTTGTGGGCGCAGAAACGGACTTGTAGCATCCTTTTCGTGCATCCAACATAAGCAGCCCGATTACATCTGGGACAAGTGTATTTATGAACTATGTTGGACATCAAAGGCTGGCTTAATCCGTCTATGGCTCTGAAAAGAGATAGGATGGTTAGAGGATTTTTCGGAATTGATTTTAGGTTCAAGGCTGGTAGTTCATTGTTAATTAATTGTATAACTTTCGTTTTGAAGGAATTGTCATGGAGGAAAGGGAACTTAGCATAGATGATTAACTTGGGAACGATATGTATAGGAGGTGGGGGGTTCATTTTCATGTTTAAAAATTTATTGAGAGTTCTATAAAAGTGCACTGAAGGGAAACAGTTGTTGTTAAAAAAGTTTACTAAAAAATCTATTTCGTTGTGGAAAGAGACCCAACTGGAAGTGAGGACAAAGGCTCTATGAAGGAGGATGGAGATGGCATTTAATTTAAAATTAAAAGTACATGAGCTATATAAATTTGTCCCTAAGCCTGTGAATGTACTCTCTCTGTAAATTCCTGAATGAAAGCTATTATTGTCTCTGGAAACAAGTAAATCTAAAAATGGCAGGGAGTTATGGGATTCTTTCTCTATGGTGAACTTAATATTAGGATGTTGTGAGTTAATAAATTCTAAAAAAGCTTCAGCATTAAAATCAAACCTAAAAAATGCAATTGTGTCATCCACGTACCTTCTGTAAAATAGTGGGTAAAAGTTGAAGGGGCAACTGTCAAAGATGGTCTCCTCCAGGGAGTTCATAAAAATATTGGCGAAGGTAGGACGAAGTGGGCTGCCCATCCCCATCCCTTCAATTTGCTTAAAACAGGAGTCTTTAAAAATAAAAGTCGTGTCCTGCACGGCCAATTCTAAAAGTTGCTTAAATAACGGACGAGTAAAACCTTTAAAAATAGAGTCAGATAGAGGAAAAAGTTTATCTAAAATAATTTCGATAGTTTCTCTAACTGGAATACTGGTAAATAAGGACTCAACATCAAAACTTACCATGAAGAGATCAGAATCTTGCATTAAAATATCATTTTTAAAATCAGATGTGTTTTTCACGTTATGGGTACTATGGGTGATTGGTTCTAGGAGAGGAACAAGGTACTTGGGAAGGTTATAATTAGGGGTGTTAAGTGAAGATAGAATTGGTCTTAGTGGGACGCCCTGCTTGAGGATTTTCGGGAGACCATATATAATCCCGTAAGTGGCCCCAGTAACATATAAATTCTGAAAAGTTATCTCATCAATAATGTTTTTATTTTTAAGAAGTCTCAGAAATCTGTTGATTCTGTCCAATACTTTAATAACATTGTGAAGGTTAGGAGTTCCCAAGTTCTTAAATTTGGCGGTGTCGTCGAGTATCGAACACATTTTCGTAAAACTAATCGAGTTTATCTAAGATAACCGTTCCCTTACCTTTCTCAGGATGCAAAATGATAATGTCCTGGTCTTTAGTTAATTCTTTCAGGATTAGGAGATCCTATTTCTTGAAGAAAGGAGCCCATCTAGTTTTTAGATTATTGTAGGTTTGGTGGGCTAGAGCTGACAGTTGTTTTCTTAGATAATCTGCATTATTATAGAACGGCAATTTGGTCAGTTTCTTAAATAAAATTTCTAAAGGGAGAAAAAAATTGTTGAAAACTGGGTTTAAAACTAGGGAGACAAAAGTCTAAACCTAATGATAAAAGAAATTCTTGTTTTTTAGACAAAATCCGATTGAACAAGTTAAAAATTGAGTTAATGTTATTGTTAAAAGATGGAATAGAAATTCCCAGGCCTCGCAGTTTCTTGTTGTGTCTCAAGCAAACGGCAAGAAACTAGAGAAAACTAAATTGGACCTTACGTTTCTCCAGTATTGTCAATTCAACAACATTGTCCCCAACTTTATCAAATTTAAAATTTATAAAGCTTCTCTGTATCGTTCTGAATTTTATCATGACACGGTTAACAAACTTTTGGAGATTAAAATAAATTCTAAATATAAGGATTTAAAGAGGTTTCTCACATTAATTGTTAAATACAAAACTATTGTTAAGGACTCATTAACTTTGATTGACCATTTTATATTTACGAAACTTTAACAATTCCATTTCTCTTTTTATGCAGAGTGTGGAGACGAGACACAACAAGAAACTGCGAGTTGGGTTTTTAAATGTATTCAGCCAGAACGTTTGTGTAAGTAACCAAGAAAATGAAATGAATTTCGGGAATGTATCAGTATGGTCTTTATTTGCAATTTTCTTCAAGCACATCATAATAAATCTGAAATTTCTTTTTCACGTTTCCACTTTAAATTTGCGAACGTCATTTTAGTAATAGGTGGCTTCGGTTTGAACGCAGTCCTTCTTGGCCTTTGTTATTATTGTGTAACTTATTTTACTGGCGTTTAGCCAACGATACCCTTACTCCTATCTGGGGGGACATTCTCAGTATAATGATTTTAACCTCCATGTATTACTGTTCCAATTCCAAAGTCATCATCTGTATGGGTACATGTTTTCTATTGGTGCTTGGTTTAGTAACGTTATTTTCTCGTAAATAAATCCGTTGTTTTATCTGTCAGTGACAAAAGTAGGTTTGACGCTTCCATTCAAAGTCCAATAATCCAATATTCTTTCATACAAATCTTTTATATATCGGTCATTATTTGTTCGATTTTCTTTTCTATAGATGGAAGCGAAAATCATGTTGATATCTGACTGGGATGTGAGGGGCTTAGTATAAGCTATTCTCATAAATTCCTTTCGTATGTAACAGAGAGAGAGAGAGAGAGAGAGAGAGAGAGAGAGAGAGAGAGAGAGAGAGAGAGAGAGAGAGAGAGAGAGAGAGAGAGTTAACTATAATGATTCCTACCCATTGTTGGACTTAATTCAAATAGTTGTAACTGTGTTGTGGCATTGGTTCTTTAGACAAAGAGTACTTAAATTTTATTTTTACTGTAAAGTTATTCATCTCTATAACTGTCACATAATTTCCGAACATTATAAAAAGACCCTACAACATCCCAGCAGCCTCAGAGACTTTGAGACATTCAAGGAACACAGTCCAACTCTGGTAAAGTCAGTTGCCTATGCTCTCCTGAACTACCGCCCTCCTTTTGAATGTCGCTGCTGCCAGTCTAAGTAAATCTTTATGGTGATCCAGTCAATTCCCTCTTTTGCTGGTGCCCAGAGGAAGATGAGTCCATTTTCTATAGAAGATAAAGTGCCTTATTCCAAGGTTCTCTGAAGTTACTCACGTCCTTATACTTCGACTTTATTTCCTTTTTTTTCCAAGTGCGAGTCCTGTATTATTTGAAATTGTGTAGTCTTATACCAAGGGAAAGGTGGTCACTATTTGTGATAGCCTAATGGTAATTCAGTGTAGTGGGATTCAGTTGTTAGGTACAATCCATACAACCCAATCAGTCCACTGCTAAGTGTCGTGTTCATCTGCATAATCTCGTTATATCCTACTCGTAGATTGCAGCAGTCAGCTGTGGATACTATTCTTCACTTCATGTGCCCAGTGGGATCCCCTCCACTGTACGTCATCGCTCCAGTAATATGGAATAGTATTTTACCTTTCATGAACTCCAAGACCTTTTTCTATGTAGTTCTTCAGTTACTTCACGGGGCCCTTATGTCCCCCTAAAAAGCCCTGTGTATAGCTAATAGTTCTTCAGTTACTTCACGGGGCCCTTATGTCCCCCTAAAAAGCCCTGTGTATAGCTAATATTCTTCTGTTTAATTATACTTGAGTAAGCTAACCCGAGCGTTCACATAACTATTACCCAGTTTGAAGCAGGCCCCCAGGATTAATATACATATGATTTGTTATCTAACTCAAGGTCAGAGTTAGATTTGCATAATTCTCCAGAGCAGGACTCAAATATTCTTCCCTTAGATCCAAGTTCAGGCTGCCTCTCACCTCCTAGTTTGGCCCTGCTACCAGTGGCGATGAGAGAGGACAAACCAAACAATTCCATATATAAATTACTTAGCACTGTAGACAGAAGGTTTCCCAATGCCATACCCATTGGTAGGTAACATCTCTAATGCCAGTATAAAAAATAATGTGGACTTGATAAATAAACTAAATAGTATAAAAGTTAATAGTGAATCGAAACTTGTGAGCTTTGATGTAGTATCACTATTCACAAAGGTGCCTATTGACGATCTATTGGAGTTTCTATCGGAATTATTAGAAAACAAACAACTGGATATTCCATTTTCAAAAAACACCTTAATTGAACTGATCAAATTATGTGTAAAAGACTGTAAATTTGAATTCAAAGGAAAATTTTACTCTCAAAATTTTGGTATGGCAATGGGAAACCCTCTGTCTCCAGTGCTAAGTAATTTATATATGGAATTTTTGAAAAGAAAATTTTAAACAATCTAATTCCACTTAATGTACCTTGGTTTAGATATGTGGACGACATAATTTGTGTATGGCCAGAGAACGAAGATGTAAATAACTTTTTTGCCAGGCTAAATCAATTAGTGCCATCAATTAAATTTACTATAGAAATGGAAAAATATAGTTGCTTACCCTTTTTGGATGTCCTCATACAGAGAAGTAGTAGTGGGTTTAAATATAGTGTGTACAGAAAACCTACTGATATTTCTTCCTATGTACATTTCTATTCTGGACAAAACAATAAGGTTAAAAGATCAGTGTTTGCATCTATGTTTCTAAGAGCACTACGAATATGTAGCCCACAATATATAGATGAGGAGATAGTTAAGATTCGGAATACAGGCAAGAAATTGAAATATCCAGATAGTGTACTAAACATTGCATTAGAAGCGGCAAAAAAGACCATGTATCAAAATCAAAAAGAACCTTACAACAACAAAAATTTGCTTGTACTCCCTTATAATAATAATATGAAAGCTATCCCACATCTGAAGAACTTTGTTGTTAATGTAATTTTTAAAAACAATAAAACAATGAAAAAGGTACTTATTAAGAACTCCCCCGATAATGTTAAAGGATGTGTATATAAAATTCCGTGTAAGTCTTGTGACAACTGTTATATTGGTCAAACGGGCAAAGCACTGGAAAAAAGAATAGAACAACATAAACAATGTGTGAGATATGCACAAGGAAATAGTGATATTTTTGTACATGTTAGGGAGAACAATCATGCTATTAACTGGGAAGGTGCAAAAAAGTTTGTGTTCTAATAATGCAATGGAAAGGAATATCATTGAATCTAGTTTTATAAAAGAAAGTTACAATGATAATATGAACATCAGTCAAGGAATATATAAACTTGATCCTTTAATATCAAAAGAAATTTGTAAACTGTTTAAATTTTAAGGTAGGCATTAGAAATGTATGGAACTAGGATTATTATATTTGTAAACAATGTAAGGAGACAGTAGTGGTAATGAGATGTCCAACCCGTCTCCCTGACACCTGTCAGGTGTGGACTTGTCTGGTGGGTACCTTAATCGGTAGTATCCCTTGAGAATTTATTGTAAATTTTAGCCAAATGATTTTTGAAAGCCACTCCTACCTCGACACCTGCCTGTGGGTGGATCTGCAGTCTCAAACAGTTTTGTGTATGTTCGTCAGTACTGTCTCAGTAGTATATATACTTGTGAATTCTAATACTATACATCAGTCCTTTGTCAATGGCTTGAAAATGAAGCCGAAACCGGTCAAGACCTACACCCTGCCTATTATTTTTCACCTGTGGATATGTGATAAACGAATCATGTGCTAAAGTGATTATAATCATATATATATATATATATATATATATATATATATATATATATATATATATATATATATATATATATATATATATTTATATATACATCGACCTACACATGTCCTTTAATATCTAATTCAATCTATCTCGGAATTAATATATTTTCATATATGCTTAACCGAAGGTGAATTTTATAGGCGATAATAGAATTGTCGGCGGCCGGACGCGAACCCGGGACACCATACAAATCCAGGAACGTCAGTGAAGCTTGTACCCACTCCCCACCACCGCAAGAGGGTAAAAGCTTCACTGACGTTCCTGGATTTGTATGGTGTCCTGGTTTCGTGCCTGGGCGCCGACAATTCTATGATCGCCTAATAAAATTTCCCTTCGGTCAAGCATATATGAAAATATATTAATACCGAGATAGAGTGAATTAGATATTAAAGAACATTTGTAGCTCGATGTATGTATATGAATCACGGTAATGTGATATGACATATATATATATATATATATATATATATATATATAGATATATATATATATATATATATATATATATATATATATAGTATATATATATATATATATATATATATGATATTATATATATATTATATACATATACTATACTTATATATATATAGATATATATATATATATATATATATATATATGATACCTATATGTATATATATATATATATAGTATATATGTATATATCTATAATATATATATATCTATATATTATATATAATTATAATATAATATATATAATATAAGATAATATATATATATATATATATACATATATATATCCATGATATATATATATATATATATATATATATAGATATATATATATATATATATATATATTATATATATATATATATATATAACAAAACGCACGCGGGACGCACCCCTCAAGAGAGCACAATTCATAGATCTGGAAATATAGATGAATTCTGGAATTTTGAAATGGACTATCAAAAGGATGAACTCACCTACTGGTATCCTGAAAAAAAAGAACTAGGAAATAAATGGAAACATTTTCTGATTCATGATGATTGATTGTTTTAAGGGTTTTAGGCGTAATGCCAAACACTGGGGCAACTATGGCCATTCAGCGCCGAAACGGAAATGCAGTGAAAAGGTTTGAAAAGTGTAACAGGAGGAAAGCCTCGCAGTTGCACCATGAATCAATTGTCAGGAAAGAGTGAAAAGTAAGATGGAAGAAAGATGATATGAAAGGAGGTACAGCAAAAGGAATGAAAGTAGTTGCAGCAGGGGGCCGATGGGACACTACACAGAACCTTAAGTAATGCTTATACTGCACCAAATGAGGTGCATTGACGACACTACCGCCCTACGATGTTCTAACCCATATACTACCAAATTAAACGGCTCTTTTAGGAATAGATCTGACTATGCCGTACAAGAAAGAACACATTTAATAGAACCTCATATTCCGTAGAATAAAAGACATCAATAGAAAAGCGAGCCAGAAGTTCTAAGACATTCATGAAAATTAAGAAAAGGCTTTTAGCAAACGTGGCTTTGACGATCTCAGTGTAGAAGCACGTGTACCTTCAAAGCAAAATATTTGTGAAGATTGTTGACTCCACATTAGCAATAGCCAAATAAAAACTTTAAATCCAAATGCAGCTGACATGTCAGATAGAATTATGTTCCATTCACGCTTTGTCAACATGGAAAAGTTTGGAAAAGCAAGCAACAAGGAGTGGATAAACGGAGTCCAACAGACTTGGGAGACATTGAAGAATTGGTCAAGAAAGCCATATCGATAAAAATACTAAAAACAGAGACGTATGGACTCATCCCAAAATTAAATTCTTCATTGATTAATTATATTCTTGGTGTTACCAATGAACACCATGATCGTTGTTTAGAGCAAAGAAAAGAGTTAAGGCGGACCTTATTTAAGGGAAAATCTAAGACAAGAGACGTTGTTCCAGCCAAAAATACCGAAAGTTATTGCTATCCCGGATTGCCACATAAACATTCATCACTACTCAGATGAGAGAAAGGGAAAGGGAAGGAGGCTTTCGAAATGCAAGAACTCAAAAGCAGACGTGACCGGTTAAGAATATGTCCATCAAACCAGGGAGACTGAGATGGAAAACGATAAGCAGGAACTTTTCCTGGAAAGAGCACTAGCATTTTGGAAATCCCAACGGAAATTACTTATAAAAGAGAAAATTCACCAAAACACCTGTTTCCTCCTGATAGCCTTAATTTAGATCCTTCTAGAAGGGAGGCATTCCTTAGTCGGAAAAGAATTGAATTCAAAGAAGAAATTTCACATTATGTGAAATTGAATCAAAAGATGTACATAAAGTATTCTCCGGAAGACGTAATCCACTAAATTGAGAACCAAGTTTACATAGCCCTTTAA
>NC_061107.1:43257003-43262003 GCF_015104395.2 Macrobrachium nipponense | reverse complement strand
TAACTGACCATTTATGTTGTATCAATCTCTGGGGAACTGATTTTCCTGTAAATCCGATGTAAGATTAGTCACAGTCCAGGCATGGGATTTCGTAAACACCTGTATCATTGGGGGATGTCTTTTGTTGGACGTTAATCAGGGATTTGGCTAAGGTGTTTGGGTAAGTAAATGCAAAAGGGTTAGATTTTCTGAGGTTCTGGGTCACCGTCTTAATCCTGTTCAGGTGTGGAATTTTTATTTTATTGGTGGGTGTCTCTCTGGTCTTGTCTTTAGGGGGTCGGTAGAAAATTATGTTTGCTTTGTGAATTGCTTTCTTAGTTATATGATCAGGATACCTTAATGACGAAAGCTGCTTACAAATTAGTTCAAATTCTTTTTCCAGGAAATCTGTAGAACAAATCCATAAGGCTCTTAAGAATAGGTTGCTGGCTACGTCTATCTTGATAGGAATGTCGTGATTGCTGAAGTAGTGAATGTATGAAAGTGAGAACGTTGGTTTTCTGTATATGGTAAATTTGTATTTTGCCGTGTCTCTGATTATTAAAACATGAAGAAAAGGAATTATGTTGTCTGTATCCCATTCATCTTTAAATTTGATGCTGAGCACTAATGCATTTGATTTTGAAAGGAATTCATTTGAGATAATAGATGGGGGCAATTTCAATGAATTCCTTTCAAAATTAAACGCATTAGTGCCCAGCATCAAATTTAAATTTGAATTGGAAACAGACAAGAAAATGCCTTTCTTTCCCTGGAGAAATCCCTTGCCACGTGTCTAATCGAATTCTATCCATTACCTCTTTTATGAACAAAAGAAGAGTAGATAAGTTAAATGGAAAAGAAAAACAAAACGTTAGCATAAATTCCTTTAATGTTAGAATTAGCAACACAGAAAATCAATGGTCGGCACTTTTATTCTGTGTAGAAAGTAATAATAAAGGCAAGTAGCCTACTGCTTTCCACAAAGGGCAAATGCCTAAGGGCACATGGTTATCCCTTTCCCTAAATGCCCCTAATGTGGCCTTGGATAACGTCAGGTGGGAATCCTCTCCAATCCCCCCCTTCCGTCTAGCCAGCCCATGTGAAGGCCATATTTAATGGGGATTTAAATTGGCGAGTTAAAATTGGTAAGTCTTAGGTTTGTGAGGGAAAATAGAGTTGGAAAAAGGTATGATAAAGGAAGTTCGGTGGAGTCAGGAATTACACAGTGGTGAGAGAATTTTTATTCTGGTTCTTCCTCTTCTCTTTAGTGGTTACGATGCTAGCATAAAATTAAAACTTCTGTGCATTGATAGCATTGAGAGGATAAAAAAGACCGAATATTTTCATGAAAAACACCCATATATCCATTTTTATTTTATCAACTTTATTTACCACGGCTTTTCACCTTGAGTTTTCTGTGAATACATGGCAAAATTCCGTTTTTTTATGTTATTTACAACTCAGTTTAACTGGCATTTACAGATCCTGTTACAATCCCGTACTCGCGTTGAGGTTTCCAAGTTTATGAAATTCATTGCTAAATCTATTATTGGGATCAGTCTTCCACTGAACTGTAAATTACAGAAATTTTTACGGTGATTTTCATCGGCGTGCGTTTTCCTCCTCACTACAAGCTGGTAGTAACTGTATTTACAAAGATTTTTACATCGATTTTTGTTAGCGTGAGTTTAAGTGTATTTACAGAGATTTTTATGGAGATTTTCATCAGCATGATTTTTCTGTCCGTACGTAGTATTAATTTACATGCCGTTACAGCTTAGTGTTGTGCTGTTATTTACCAGGATCTAATTTGATTTACAATTGGTTTGACTAGCATTTCTACTTCACCTGATAAATTGAGTGAATGATTAAAATGAAAGAAGCTCCAGAGAGAGCCTACCAGGTAGCCAAAAGGGAGAAGGAGAGAGAAGCCAAGAGAAAATAGAAGCAGCAGAGAGGCAGCCATACACGAGGAAAGAGAAAACCAGGCTGAGAAGGAGGCACAAGAAAGAAGAGAGAGCAGCAAGAGAAAATAGAAGCAGCAGAGAGGCAAGCATAAGAGAAAAGAGAAACAGCTGAGACGGAGGCACAAGAGAGAAGAGAAGCAGCTGAAAAAGCATTTCAGGCAGCTGAGAGTGAAGCTCAAGAGAGAATATGAGCAGCTGAAAGAGAATTCGAAGCAGCTGAAAGGGAAAAAGAAAGAAAAGCCCAAGAGAGAAGAGAAGCTGTGGAAAGAGCATATGAACTAGCTATGGCAGTCCAGAGTGTCACTCTGGCACCCCTGAGTGCCACACCCCCTGCGCCCTCTCCTTCCCACTCTCATCTCCACAGCATGGGCACCCTCATTAGGACTTGGGACGATAGCAAACCCTACACCTGGCTTGATCATGTTGAGCAAGCATTCAAGAACTTCAATCCAACCCCTCAGGAAGTGGCCCTCTTCCTTGGCAAAGGGCGGACTACATTCGAGGCCCTTCACCTGAATGAGCGACAAGGTCTCCCCCACCCCCGAGAGGCAATCCTTGGGGTCTTACAAGTAAACCCCAGACCGGTGGAGACAGAAATGGAGGACCAGCTCAAGAAGGCTAACCAAACCTTGACAGAATGGGTAGCCAAGAAGACACTGGCACTCCATAAGTGGACGAAGGCCTACAACGCAACATCTACTGAGGAGGTCTTAGAACTCTTTCAATTACAGGACTTTCTATCCTATACTCCCACTGATCTTGCCACCAACTTGGCGGACAAGGCTCCTAAAACTATTTTGGAGTGCTGTAGATAGGCGGACGTCTATGATACCACCCATCCGCTGCAGAGTTCATTGAAGAAGAAAATTTGCCCTGCACCCCTTCTCTCTCCTGCTGCCACCTCTCAGCCTACCTAGCGCCCAAATAATCCTCCACAGAAACCTGTGTGTGGGCGTTGCAATCAACAAGGGCACACCAAGGAGCAGTGCCTCTCAAAGGTGGATCACCCTCAGCCAGCTGCTGCTACTCCTCAGAATGGAACTCCCATCCATATAATAAAAATAACGGCCACTGGAACAGAAAAAAGCAGGCCCAGGCCTAATTTTAGCAAGAGTTTCTGTGACTCATGCAATGTGCATGGGCACTGCCACCTGGCCAGGATGCCCCAAGAAAGCCCCTGTTTCTGCCATTGCTATGGCAGTGTGGAATCCTTCAGCTCTAGACCTTCCAGCTCAGAGTCCCATATTGGTTGCACCTCCCAGAGGTCACTATCCTGCTCGCTATGCCCGAACTTCCAACAAGGCCGGTGTGCAGGTACCCATCATTTGAGAGGATAAAATTCATTGTGGAAATCAGGTTGATAGGCACCAATTCATCACAATAGAGAGCCTCAACAATGTCAAGATGTTCTTGCACTGTCCGGCTGAGTCACACGACCTCACTGCTCTAAGATATGTACCATGGCAACCTATATTACAGGAAGTTATGACGTTCTGCTAGGACAAGATTTTATGTCTTCCTACCTTTGCATCATATCAGGGACCCTGCCCTTCAGTCCCTCATGGACATTGAGTAACGTTCGAATCCTCTCACTAAGCCAAGAAGGGCTTCAGTGCCAGTGCAAAGGCAAGACTTGGGTCTCCTGGAGCTGTAAGTCCTGGTGGCTTTCCCTCCACTGGCTTGGCCCTGCTACCCATGCCAGCAGTCAAGGCCAATTCCAATAGGAATCCTCCAAGAAACCCATGACCATGTCAGACACTCCACCAACAGTGCACAAACCACCCGGGAGTCGGTCATCCTAACGGGTAAGCCCATCCTGAATACAGTTACCTCCACCACTCCCCCTCCGTCAGCAGCTAACCGGTCCTTAAGTAATGACTCTGTCGAATCCTACTTGGCTGAAGAACTCAGGGAACTGAGCCACACAACATTAGACATGGGGACGAGTGCCAGTGCTCCCAATTGTCACAGCAGCCACAGCTGATGCCCCTCCAGCATCTTCAAAAGGCTTGAATCTTTCAAGGGCCTCAACGGCATCGTCAAACCGCCCTCGGAGAGGTCGAAGGAAAAAAAGGACAAGGGTGTTGAGGTTTTCAAAGACCTTATGAGAGTCAATAGTCTCTCTGTACTAGTACCTGGTACAGTGCCACCCTCTTATATAGAATTCTGACTCTCTCCATCCAGAGGAGAGTACAAGATTCTGCTACTTTCACTTCTTTCTTATCCTTTTGTAACTTTTTATTTTGCACAGATTATATCTTCTCTTCCATAGTTTCCTTTCCTCTTCTTCATCACCTTTAGGCATTAATTTCCATTGTATGCTCCGTTTAGGCAGAGCTCCACCCACCAGTTATTCTGGCCTTATAAAATAGTACTCTGTTAGGAACTACTATCGTACAAGTGCCACAATTGGCACAGTGCCCTATTCTAGGCACTTAGCATTCCATGCGACTAGGAAAATTTTTATTAATTCTGTCCCTGTTAATTTACACTAATGTTTCCTATGATGAAATTTATACTGTTAGGTGTCGTCTTCATGGTACGAGAGAGGGTTGGGCTATCAACACACCTACAAACACATTATATTGCCCCATCAGGGCCATGTGATGCATTAAACAAAAGCTGACAGTATTATACATGATAAAATTATGTATACTATTAACCCTATAGTTTAGGGTAATTTATATTATCATTATTTGCTATTCATTTTAACAGTCATTCCTAGTGTGACATTATGTTTAAGAGTAATAAAATTTGACTTTCTTTCTGTTTGTTGTGTTATAGCAAATTGTTAGTTATTAATCTCTTTAGTCACATCATATTTTATTTCTTACTTTCAAGAATTAGATTATTTTAAATTCTCTGTCTGTCAAGTAAATATTCAACTATATCCACAGTTTAATTTAATCAATATTATAAGTTCACTCAGGAGAGAATGGAAGGTTCAGTGATTTATAATTGCCATTTGTCCTTGTTTCTGGCTTGTCTTGTCCATTCCAATCCATCTAGGGTTGAAATGTCCTCTAGAATGGGGAGGTGTTCAGGATTTTA
>NC_061107.1:43249503-43252003 GCF_015104395.2 Macrobrachium nipponense | reverse complement strand
AGGCTGGATTCTGGCTGTGGGCGTAGGACGACAATATCTGAAGAAAGCAAATTACAGCCAGCACAAGGGTCAAAGTGAAATAAATCTTATAGCTAAGACTATCTAAGGGTCAGCCTAACAGCCGATTTGCTTTCATGACCTGTCCTTTTGCCATAACGACTTGCTGGTCCCCATTGGTCCCCAGCAATATCATACATATGATATTGGGGTAGGAAGCCCATCTTCTGTCCCTCCTAATAGGGGTCTATACCAGTCACAATGAAAATCAAATTCCTAATATATATTTATATATATATATATATATATATATATATATATATATATACATATATATATATATATATATATATACTAGTATACTGTGTGTGCGTGTGTGTGTAAATGTTAGTTGATCAACACTTAAATCGAAAGTGCTTCACCGAAGGGGGTTTGGGTGAGAAGGATTACCTAAAACAGAGCTTGTTCTGCCTGGGAAACGGAATTGATTATTCCCGTAGACTTGGTTACTTTACAAATATATAAACACATAATTTCTGTATATATATGACTTTTGAATTGGAAAACAATACTATAGGGTAAACACCAATGGCATCAAAGAGGGTGGAGTTTGAGAAGGGGGTTGACAGAGGGAATGAGACGGAGAGGAAGTGAGAGAGAGTAGACCGGGTGTTAAGGAGAAGAAAGACCGGGAGAGAGAGAGAGAGAGAGCGAGAGAGAGAGAGAGAGAAAGAGAGAGAGATAGAGAGAGTTGGTTATTAGTGAAAAGAAAGAGGGGAAAGAGAAAGTGTTGGTTGGAGAAAGAAAGGGAGAGTAAGAGAAAGGAGATTTTTCTTTTCTCTCTTTTCCATTTAACCAGACTGAGTCACAGCAACGCGTAGCTGGTACAGTTAATATAAACACACACTTACACACACACACACACACACACACACACAGATATATATATATATATATATATATATATATATATATATATATATATATATATACATATATATACATATATATATATATATATATATATATATATATATATGTATATATATATATATATATATATATATATATATATATATATATATATATATATATATATATATATATATATATACATTCTTTGCTGTAAACTGTAGGCCTTTATTCTTTTGGCACAAAAGAGCATATATACATATATATAAACAATCTAAGGCAGGTCAGGGAAAGGCACTATCCATATGCATTTTATTAAAATGTATGCGGACGTTTCACAACTCCTCATAATTACATTTTCTAGGCTGCAAAGAAGCGATCATGGCAGTCAATAAACAAATAAAATCCGAATTACAAATTATAATTAAATTAGAATATTCAGAACATAATTACTAATATATTTACTTGAAGAACAAGCAAGTGGCTGGTGACAACCTACCCTGAAGGAATTTAAAAACAAACCACTGTACTCGTGTAGAGTTACAACGAAAGAGAGAGAAAAACAATAATAAACAAACAGACAGAGAAAATCAGCTCGACAAGACCATCAGGTAAGAAACAATTGTGTGGATGACGTTTGGGAATTTAATGGTGGTACCGTCGGTTTCATAATAATGGTTTCCAGTACTGTTAAATCGTTTTCTTTTTGTGCCTGTCCTATTATTGAAAAATCTTTGTCTATAAAAGTTTTACCTATTTATGAATGGTTTCTGATATTAGATTGTTCAGGGCTGATCAATCTGCTCCCAGTTCTGAAGCTGACCATTCTCTGAGCATCAATGCGTACTCGCAACAGCCTCTTCGTGCACCCGACACAGATCCCCTGACTACATCTGGGGCACTTGTACTTATATATAGCGTTGTATTCAGGGGATCTATGTCGGATGTACGAAGAGGCTGTTGCGAGTACGCATTGATGGTCTTGTCGAGCTGTTTTTCTCTGTCTATATATTATTATTTTTTCTCTCTCTTTCATTGTAACTCTACACGAGTACAGTAGTTTGTTTTTAACTTCCTTCTGGGTAGGTTGTCACCAGCCACTTGCGTGTTCTTTCAGTAAATGTTTTAGTAATTATATTCCGAATATTTTGATTTAATTATAATTTGTAATTCGGATTTTATTAGTTTATTTTTTGCCATGTTCACTTGTTTGCAGCCTAGAAAATGCAACTATGAGAAGTTGTGAAACGTCGGCATCTATTTTAATAAAATGATATATATATATTATATATATATATATATATATATATATATATATATATATATATATATATATATATAATATATTATATCATATATAAATATAATATATTCTTTATATATACATATATATATATATATATATATATATATATATATATATATATATGATATATAGATATATATATAGATATACATATATACATATATATTATATATTATATATTATATATATATATATAGTATATGATATATATATATATATATATATATATGTATATATATATATATATATATATATATATTATATATATATATATATATATACTAT
>NC_061107.1:43202003-43244503 GCF_015104395.2 Macrobrachium nipponense | reverse complement strand
TATATATAGGGGCGTAAGGACCCCGTAACACAAAGTATTAGCCAGCAATGAATTAAATCTTTTAAGTAGTTGAATAGATGAACATGTGACCATCTTTCCGGAAAACATGGAGTATAAGATAGATATATATATATATATATATATATATATATATATATATATATATATATATATATATTATATCTATATCATATCTATATATATATATATATATATATATATATATATATATATATATATATATATATATATATATATATATAGGGGACGTAAGGACCCCGTAACACAAGTATTAGCCAGCAATGAATTAAATCTTTAAGTAGTTGAATAGATGAACATGTGACCATCTTTCCGGAAACATGGAGTATAAGAGGCACAAAGAAGTTTATTTCCCGAAGCAGACGAGGCAAGAATCCAGAATTCCCAGCTTCTTAATGGCAAACCTGTAACGAGAGCGATTTAGAATTCAGTGTTATGTAAGAAATGTGGATGATGATTGAGGAGGATGCACGTAGAGTACCGAGCAACTTGATCGGATAAAGAATAACTTACGTTAATAATCACTTAAAAGGAGAACAATCACGTTACCGATTAATTACGAAGGAAAGAAGTTACATTTCGGATTATTGACTCAAAAGCATTTACGTTACTTCACATTGGTATACTCTTTGACTGGTAGCCTACATCACAATGCAATTATAACACAGATCAGATAAAATACAATACAAATAAGACAGCACAATTGTAACACGATATAATTAGAAGACAATGTGATTATAACTGTGACGCCAGATAACCCACAACCAATCAATCAATCAATCAATATGATTATATCACGATACGATTATAACACCATATAGGGATCACTCAGGAAGATGAAAGGAAAATTGAGTCAGAGATCGAGATGAACTTACTTCTATAACCTTGCAACTTACAAATGACTTTTGTTAGATAATGAATTCGTCTTCCACAGGGGCGCCGACAGGGAGGGAGGCTGGAGCGTATGCGAGACTAACTCGTCTGAAGATTTAGAAAGGTCTAAGGAAGAAAGAGACCATTCGAGGGTTAAGTTTTGTTAAGATCACTAGAGGGAACTTACATTCGGCTGTATGCACCTCAAACTGTTTCATTGTCAGGATTATTCCTTACAGATAGAAGTGTCAGGTGGTCATAAGCATGGAAGTGAATCGCACGTTACCACTGATGTGCTTTGACCTCCACTAAAGGTGCGAAATTATTGTAATCCTTATTACCTTAAGAGGAAGCATGGGTTCAAGGAAAGTTCCATTGCACAAAATAATATATATGGATGAATTGTAAATTAGTATGCCAAAATTTAATTAATAGCCCTTGTACTTTCTATTCATATGCTTTGTCCAATATGCGTCAGAAACGACCTTTCAGAGGCCCCATCACCTCTGACGAGCGCCTGAGGAGTGCCAGACTGATCATGTAACCATGACACTTTGCTAAAATGGAAAAAAATGTGGCACTCTTTTACTATAATCCTATTGTCTTTAGAGGCACACGATTTGAAAGTTATTATGCCTTTAATGGCATTTTTCATGAATGGTAATAGAAACTTATAGGGCCAGAAACTCTGGCAACTGGCACTCTGCACAGAGCATGAATTAAAGAAAAGGTTACCTTAATAAAGCGTAAAACAAATGAAAAGGAAATTCAATATGTAAAGAGATAGAACAGTACAAATAGAGACAATTACAGGGATGATAAGAAAGAAGTAATAGCGGAAGAACCTGGCATTTTTTTCTGTATAGAGGGGCTACAAATCTCCTTAGAATGGTGGCACTGTGCCAAAGCACTAGTGAGGAGAGTTGATTGTCGCTCTCTCAGGATACTTGGAGTTCCGTTGCCTTGTCCCTTACTTCCTTAGACCTCTCCAAGGTCGGTTCGGTGGCATCCCCATTGGACTTGGAAGATCTATGTTCAAGGAAGATGCATGATGGCCAGCTTCTCTGGCCAAGTTTGGATCACCCAAGTCATTACTCCAGGACTGGTCAGCTGAGAATAGGAAAGAAGAAAAGGAGGTTATCGTGAGCAGTTTTGATTCACAAGCTGGAGCGACCAACTCGGGCATGGCTTGTAAGGCTGTTCCTTTGGGCGAACCTCTGCTGCGGTCATTAGGATCTGGGGGAGATATTAAGAGAATTTACCTGTCCTCTCCCACTGGCACCAGTAGCAGAGTCAAACCCGAGAAGGAGATACAAACCTTGTTCTGGCACTGGCACTGCACAGGCAGCGCATCTAAAATGGGTGCAATGTCCATGGTGGGTGGAGCATGGCACTGTCCAGGTACCTCCAATGGCACTGGCAGTGATTTAAATGCAGGTCTATGATGATCTGTGGTTTTTGCTGCAATTATTGAGGTGTATGGACCATTAGATTATCTGTACTTAGATGGAAACTTAAATTCTTGCCCCAGGGGGATGTCATAACCTCCAGGGATCTTGGCAGCTACTTCCAGCGTACATATTTTTGACTGGTGAGGTCGTGTGACCCTCAACTGGACAGTAGGAAGAATCATCTTTAAATGTTTGAGACTTTCAATCGTAACAATCTTTTGTCTTGCCACCAGAGCTCCATATGAGATGCTACCTTCACTTGTTATAGACATCTGGGCGCCAGAGTCATCAAATGCTCTGACTAATTTCCAGAGGGTTTTGTTCTTGGTCCACTGTTATCTTTAGTGTATACAAGTGACATGGTTGTTGGCCTGGAAAACAAGATTTCCAGTATGCCGATGATGCAACACTTGAGTGTAGGAAGTTCTTCATTCATGAGAAAAGAAGCTGCCCTCAGCCTCAATCGGGACATGGACCAAATCCGGGAATGGTATAGTTGGTGAGGCATTAGGCTGAACTCCAGTAAAACGAAAACACTGTTGATTAGCAGATCTCATACAGATTTCCCATCCTATCCTCCCTTTCAGGAGGATGGAACTTTGCTGAATGAGTCTGAAGCTTTAGCTATTCTAAGCGTGACTTTTGACTCACATTTAACTTTTGAGAAACATCTAAAAAAAATTTCAGCAAAGGCTGCATGAAAGTTAGGTATTGTTTGTAAGACCTCATATATTCATAACAGTAATAGAATCAAAGTAACCTGTTTCAGGTCATTTTTACACCCTTTACTTAGATACTGTTCTCTGGTGTGGATGTTTTCTTCTGCCAGAGGTTTACCTCTTTCAGATTGAGTGGTTCGTGGTGGTTAGTTTCTGATTCCTAATATTAGCAGGTATGACTTGAGCCATCGACAGATGGCTTCTTGTCTGTCACTGTTTCATAGGTTGTATTTTACCAGAGATAATTTACATTCATAATTGTTCCCTGATCCCCTATATCTGCCGAAAGCAACCAATATACAGTTGATTTGCCTCGCTGTCGAACTTCTCAGTTCCAGAGGGTTTTTATTCCTCACACCTCACACTATGAACATCTTCCTAGAGGAAGTAGCGCAAATGGAACTTCAGCATTTCAAGCGAAGATGTAATACATAAGTACTCTGTTTCTTTTCTCCTTGCACTTCAATACATTTTTAATCTTTTTATAACTTATTTATTTTTTTTTTAATAAGGGAGATCTTTTCTTTCTGTATTGCCATTTATTTCCTGTTAATTCGTATTACTTTTTCTCAATGAACACCATATTCATTGGAAGTTTGAATTCTAAGTCAGGGGCCCCTGTGGGCTTGTTCCATATGAATAGATTTCACCTACTGAATAATAATAATAATAATAATAAATAATAAATAATAATAATAATAATAATAATAATAATAATAATAATAATAATGATAATAATAATAATAATAATAATAATAATAATAAAATTCCGTTCCTCGGCGTGTGCTGCGCTAGATATGGGCAGTAGTCTACCCGTTACATTCACTTTCCCTTTTATTGCAAATAAAATGACTGATAAATTAGATGCCTGCTGTTTCTCTTTTTGGCTGCATAATTTTACGTTTTATTGTGTTCTTATGTGTAAGGCTTATCGTTCTAGTACCGGTAAAACCAGTCCAGTGTTTCAAGTATGGAATAAAATCAGAGAACCTGCGATGCTCGTTCTTATCACTTTTGGGTGTAAGCACATAAGAGTAAAATCAAAAGAGCAGTCATAAAGTAAGTACGTTCATGTGTGCTTGTTTCTTTGTTTCTTTGTTTCTGAGAGAGAGAGAGAGAGAGAGAGAGAGAGAGAGAGAGAGAGAGAGAGAGAGAGAGAATGTCACTGCCCCTTGCCGCCAAACTCATTCAGTAATGTAATGAATGTAAGAATGTATATACGTAAAATTAAGTATTTAGATTACTGTATTTATATTATTCATAAAGGTAGGAATGGAAATCTTCATTTACATGAACTGTGGATACACGTTGAGTATGAACATGGCTGGTTCTCGCATCCATTATAAAAAAGAAGAAACAAACTGTTCTTATCAATCATTCTGCCCATACTCGAAAAATCTTTAACCGTTATCTTTGATATATCACCTTCCATAGAAATTTACCATACTCAAAGATATGGGTAACCTGAAACTTAGGTCTAATGACTGAGCCCATCATGATACCCAGCAATATCTGCATAAGTTGCATTTTCTTATCTGTTGTGCTGAATATGTACCACAACAAGCTAATACGGACGGACGTTGAAAAACCTAAACTTTTTCAATTTCCCCTCAAATAGGTTTTTCATCTTATCGAAGACAACATTTTCAGTGCAGCGGAATATTTTCGAAGTTTCACCAGCAGAACCCAAACTCTTATCGTAATTATCGCAGGATAAGAGGAGATTATCATAAAAGCTAGTCAACCAGGGCGCGTGGTTCTGTAGAGTTTATAGAAAAATTCGGCAGGAGACTTGACCTCGTCCTACAATTCCATTTAAAAGTGAAAATTTTAGTGACATTTACATCATTAAGTGTTTGATATATCAGCTGAATTAGAATGCATATTTTCCACCTTATAAAAATCTTGTTCAGTAGCTAGTCATAGTTAGGACAGCCATAAAATTAAGGAAAAGAGAATAAATATGCGCATCTGGTAGAACGAGAGATCTCCATGTTCTAAAGATTAATTAAAGTTATCAGTAAAATGTACTTAAAAAGAAGCACTGAGCAGTGGAGGGTGTAAGTTCCCCTAAAAATACCATAATGAAAAGGCTTCTATTTCTGTAATGCGTGGTATTACGATTTTGGAGGAGAGTAGTAACAAAAAGTTTAGATAAGTATGAGCCGCAGATTCTAATTTGAAGATTTTTCCTATTTAAGATATCGCTATTAAACTCGAGAATGCAAAAATTCGCAGAGTAGAAAGACACTGCAAATGAATAATTTTTATTGCCCCACCTCTCTCTCTCTCTCTCTCTCTCTCTCTCTCTCTCTCTCTCTCTCTCTCTGATACATCTCGGCCAACGGGGAATCATAGGATTTTATTTCTGGTGATAAAAATTCATTTCTCGATATAATGTGGTTCGGATCCCACAATAAACTGTAGGTCACGTTGCTGGGTGACCAATTGTCCTAGCCACGTAAAAATATGTAATCCTTCGGGCCAGCCGCTCATTAATTTGGTAAAACTAAACTATACTTAACTTTTTTTTTTCTCTGATACACAAGGGCCGTGGTTCGATCCCGGGTTACCTGCACTATTCAAAACAGCTGTTATGGGATCAGTGTCAGCTTGGAGTTAAGAAAATTATGAAGACTTACATAGAACGTATTGGGTAAACCTTCTGGCGCTGCCTCATCAAAATGTGAAGGAAGTCCATTCTGAACTTTTAATCTATCCATATATATACATACATTTTTATATATAAATATAAATATATATATATGTATATATATATATATATTATATATATATATATATATATATATATATATATATATAAGAATATAAATATATATATATATCTATATATATATATATATATATATATATATATATATATATATATAATAATCAACAAACAATCCCATGTGGAACGAAGTCCAGTTTCTGACTCACATCAAGTTCGAACCAAGGTATTTCAATGAAAGGCAAGACCATTCCCAACTATCCACACAAGTCATAAAAGACGTTGGAAGCTAAGTACAACTGTAACTAAGGCTTTACCCTGGTAGGATAACATATTCAGTCAGAAGAAAGAATTCGAATGAAATATTGTCAAGTGGGTCACTGATGAATCGAGAGGTTTAGGTTGAAAACACACTGGCATGCAAAACAGGTAGCCTGCCCAGGTAAAGCCTTAGATACAGTTGTAGTTTGGTTTCAACGTCTATCATGGTTAGTTGTTAGGGCCTCGCCTTGAAATTGAAAGACCTGGGTTTGACCCGAATGTGAAGTTATATATATAATTATATATAATAATATATATATATATTATATATATATATATAATATATATATTATATAATATATATATATATATTATATATATATGTGTGTGTGTGTGTGTGTGTGTGTGTATATATATATATATATATATATATATATATATATATATATATATATATATATATAATATATATATATATATATATATAACGAACAGAAGTGAGAGATAATCGAAATACGCATGAGATACGAACGAGGGAATACAGGTGTATAAGGGATAATAAAAAAACGTGAGAAACGTAACGAAGTCAACAACATCTGAGATCAATTACCGTGTAGTGCGCGTGGGTATTGGTTTAAAGTTGGGTCACACTAACCTATTGAGATTAGAGGTTAATAGTATGAAGAAATCGGTATACAACTAATGCAAGTCCTGACCTTACTCAGTGACCTCTTACGAGATGTTACTATGACATCATATCAGTTATTGAACGAAGCGCATTGAAAATAGAGCGTGAATAAAATTGGAAAAGTGAACTCTTGTAGACGAAAAGTGAGGAACTTATATAGTTAGTAGGCACCTAACCAAAAGACCATATTGAAAGGGGGAGTGTGAGAGTGTGCGACGGCGACTTCTGCCTCATAGTGATTTGTGGACTTATAAAATTTCTTCACGAGGGCCCAGTGACTTAAGAACGAATCGAAGTCTATGTGTCGACTTTCAAAAGTAACAAGTTTTAATATAGACTCGGTTCAATCACCGGAAGAATATAAGTTTTAAGTGCCTTTTGGAATAGACTCGGTTCAATCACCGCAAGCGTTTAAGTCACGAGTGCACTTTTAAGATATATTCGGTCAATTACCCAGATGTTAAGGTGGAATTTTATAAACACTTAAGAGAATAATAAATGTATTTTAGGGAACCCCGAATTTATCTACCACCTGCAATTTAAATTGATATTGTGGTGGATAGCTGACAGCATATATATATGAGGAGCATAACCGCAACACGTTTGCTGATGGACAATTAAGATTGCGCTTGTTCATATTCATTTTCCGACGTTTCGTAATTTCCCTATATAATTACATCTCCAAGACTCTAAAACAGACAAAAACAACACATGATTACCATGAAACATAATTTTTTCACGCTTAATTAAGAGTGTTAAAATTATACATAAAAAAAATGATGATATCAGAATTTACAAAGTAAGACATAGTATCTGACAAACCTTCCACCAGAGAGAGAGAGAGAGAAACCTAAGTATAAGGAAACTAAAAGAATAAAAAAAGTGAAGCTAATTGTCCGGAAACTGACCCGTCTATGACAGTTGGTGCATACCATAAGGAGCCTCCGTGTGGATCCCACATAAAAGTCCCCGAGTTATACCAGGTGCAAATATAATCATATTCCGCAAGACGACATGAAAGGGCACAACTTTTAAAAGAACTATCACAGACAAAAGGAAAGCTGGCATAAAATTCCAGACTTCATGCAATCGGGAAATAAATATATATATATATTTATATAATATATAATAAATATATATATATATATATATATATATATATATATAATATATATATATATATATATATATATTTTATACATATATATATATATTAATATATATATATATATATATATATATTATATATATAATATATATATATATATATATATAATAAAAGGAGCCCATAAAAACACCAAAATATAGAGAGAAAAGTACTATATTTCAGACACTGCTGTCTCTCTCTTCAGGTATATGAATAAGAAAAGTTTACAGAAAAGGTGGTATTTATACCAAGAGATCCATCCACAGGTAAGCCAATTTAAGTCACCCCCGCTGATAATCTTCCTTTAATCTTCTTGAGCGTTGGTTGAATGAAAACCTTGTCGATCACATCTGAATCCCATGCTCCTTTTGAGATGTTCATTACCTGCCTCTCTTTTATTAAGGCCGATTCCATCATTTGACTCTTGTACCGGCAGTTGCTGCTATAAATTATACGTGACAAATTCCAGTTTATTCTATGGTTATGTTAATTTATATGGTTGAAAATAGCTTAGTTCTGTTGTCCATACCTAACAGATCGTTTGTGTTATATTACTCTCTGGGGAAGTGATTTTCCTGTAAATCCGATGTAAGATTGGTCACAGTCCTGGCATGGGATTTCATAAACCCTGTTTCCTTGGGGAATGTCTTTTGTTGGACGTTAATCAGGGATTTGGCTAAGGTGTTTGGGTAAATAAATGCAAAAAAGTTAGATTTTCCGAGGGTCTGAGTCACTGTCTTAATCCTGTCCAGGTGAGGAATTTTTATTTTATTGTTGGGTTTCTCTTTGATCTTAATCTACAGACCACATATACAGGTATCTGATTTCATTCTGTTCCGACATTGCTACCTATAATAGCGTGACTCATTCCAACAGACTTTTATGCAAGTTAAATAACTTAATAAACAATAGCGCATGGAATAATCTTGAACAACAAGACAAAGTTTTCAACTTATCCAACACCCCCCCTTAGTGTAAATCAACAGTTGGTTTTAAATCTAAGCTTATCTTTTGCCCTTATGCCAGACCGCAAAAACTACCTTGACTTCATAGTAGCTTTTGATAAATTCATGTCTGACAGAAACTACAGCCATGAAGAGATGTTTAAAAGGTGTGTTACTAAATGCTTTAACTGACCTAAATAAGAAATATCCTCTTCCACGTAGATTTATGATAGTCATCCGTTCGCTAAAAAAGTTAGATGTTATTATAAGTAGATCAGACAAAGACAGCAAAATCATAATAATGGAGAAAGACTTCTACCTCACCAAATCAACCAACTCCTTAGCGATACAAACACTTACGACAAACTGATGAAAAATTACCCCCAAAATGTCCCAACAAAATTTTTTCGGAAAGTAAGATAAATTGGCCAAGAAAAAAAGAGTATTGAACTATTAGAGAAATTTAAAGTAATTAATCCTAAACTCCCCTACTTTTATGGCCTTCCCAAAACTCACAAAGACAATCTTCCATTCAGACCCATCGTTTCATGTGCCGGAGCTTTCAATTACAAAATTTCTAAATGGTTAGTTGGCCTCCTTTCCCCTTTTTTAGGCACCTTTTCTCCCAGTCACATTAAACATTCGGAAGATTTTTATCACAAATTCAGAGACGCACATATACCACTTCAAAACATGAAACTTTTAAGCCTTGACGTAGATTCCATATTTACAAAAGTACCAATACAGGACGTTCTTCAAAAGTTAGTTGAATTATGTGCATCTAATAACGTATTTTCTTTCAGGGAATCATTCTATAAGCAAAAATTCGGGTGTAGTATGGGTAGTCCTTGAAGTCCTGTTTTAGCCAATCTGTACATGGAATACTTTGAAACTACAGTAATAAATGCAATAAAACCCAAAAACATACTGTGGATGAGATATGTAGATGATATTCTAACATTTTGGGATAATAGGTGGGTCAATTTTAACGAATTCCTTTCAAAATTAAACGCATTAGTGCCCAGCATCAAATTTAAAGTTGAATGGGAAACAGACAACAACATTCCTTTTCTCACTTTTATACATTCACTACTTTAGCTATCACGACATTGCTATCAAGATAGGTGTACCCAGCAACCTGTTCTTAAGAGTCTTACGAATTTGTTCCCCAGATTTTCTGGAAAAAGAATTTGAACTAATTTGTAAGCAATCTTCGTCATTAAAGTATCCTGACCATATAATTGAGAAGGCAGTGTTTGACCATTTCTTTTTCACTTCCGCAATTTTTTTTTACCACCTCTATGGCCAATAGCTTCATGGGCTGTTTTAACAATAACAAGCACTTCTTCTAGAGATGCAACAAACTTGAATTCATGTTCATTTGGATGATTTCTCCTGCGAATTAGTCGGTCAGCATTGTCAACACGCAGGACTTCATAATGTTTCTTGAGGTTATAGTCAAATGTAGATTGGGCTCGATAAGAATTAATTCTTAACAAATCCTGTATCCGCTGATCACGCTGGATGGTGGGCTGGATGACAGCATTCTCAGCCTTGCCTTCCAGTGTTTGACGCAGCTTAAGTTCAAAGGCAGCTTGATCCATAGTGCATAACCTGAAATAGAAAAGATAAATAAATATAGAGAAAAAGTCCTTAAATAATTTATACTTGGATACAGCTCAGTAATATCACCGAATGTGAAAGTCAGGCAGTAAGTTCAGTCACCGCAAGTCCAGCTGTGTGCCACCACTCACTCACCGGCACGAGATCCAGGTTAGTTCTGCCTTGCTCCTCGTTTACCCACAACAACTCAGTGACAGACCCAAAGTTTCGAACAACATTCGAACAACATCCCAGTTACAGTGGTTCGTCATTCAATTCACATTAGGCAAAATACCCTCGCCTGATCTGAAAATCATGCATAAAGTGGATATTAAGCAAGTAATTTGCCTTGTGTCAACATTGTGCAAACAAATTGCCTAATATGGAGATTAGGCAGATTTTTCTGCCTAATGTTCACATTAGGCAATTATCCACATTATGCATATCACATATACATTATATATATATATATATATATATAGTATATATATATATATATATATATATATATATATATATGATATATATATATATATATATATATATATATACTATATCTATATATATATATATATATATATATATATATATATATATATATATATATATATATATATATATATATATATATATGTGTGTGTGTGTGTGTGTGTGTGTGTGTGTATATTATATATATATATATATATATATATATATACTATATATATATATAGATATATATATATATATATATATATATATATATATATATCATATATATATATATATATACATATTTGAATAGTTCACATATGGCAATTTATACACGGATGAGATACCTTTTTTATATGCTCGAGTAATATTGGACGACTATTTCCCCTGTGGTAGATGATGGATCGTTCACTTTTAATGCCAACTCCCACATTCCCTCATTGATTCAACCATTTTCTTTTCCACCTCTCTCTCTCTCTCTCTCTCTCTCTCTCTCTCTCTCTCTCTCTCTCTCTCTCTCTCTCTCTCTCTCTCTAGCATTGTGTTCATCTTTCTCCTCTCGAATCGTTACCCAAGTGGCGCATGCCTTGCCAGGAGCACCGACCAGATATCTCTTCAGGGATTGACGATTTATTTCTATCATTTTCTTAGCAGATCAGAATTTTTTTTTTATTGGGGGCGAGGGCGGTAAAAGATTTCATCCTTTTTTCATACGTGTGTGTCTGAATACTTTCAATCCAGTTTCTTCGGTTTTATCTACTGATTCGACTGATGTGAAAATATCAAAATTGTGATACAGATTCATTTTTACACCAAATTACAGTTTTCAATCTAGTTGTTATTTTCACAGTGCTGCGGTAAAATCGCCGAGAAGTAGCTTCTAGGTTACTGTTATTATGTTCATTGTTGTTGATTTTGACGTGGAAATGGTTGTTACGCTTTAACTCATAAACAGTAAAATATATTAGGGGTAATGTCAAAGTGGCTTTTGTGCGTATGTATGGTAAATAAAAAGAAATATATTGTAAAATATATTTGCATTAATTTGTTGTATCCAATCACTGATAAAAAAAAAAAAAACATGCTGTGTACCAAAAAATTAATGGCTCTAGAGCCTGCGTTTTAATACAATAACAGAACTGACCCTCAGGTAATTTACATTTGATTACTTGAAAGAGAAATCTTGTTTCAGCGGAGTTTACTTCAGTGGTTGAATAATCTTGAATATTATCGTACGAAACTTTGAACAGTGTTTTCTGTTTTTGAGTTTTTTAAATTAAAATATTCAACATAGTATACCTAAAATAATTAGCCACAACCTCGGCTCTAACACCATGATGGCTGTTCACTTTTCACAGCGATTGATACCAAAATTTTTTGAAAGATTTTTTGCAGTTCCAGAATTTAGGAATTGGCCAGAAGATCTCGACTTCGAAGTTAGGTATGTAGTACCTTATCTAAAACAAAGCCATTATGCAAATTGCATCACAGATCCACACATGATACAATTCTTATACTTTCGGGAGATTAGGGAGTGGGGTACCATCAGCAATCTCATTCCATATGCAATAGAAAGGAATATTTAAATTGTTAACCTTATTGGCCCTTTAGCTTTGCTGACGGTCAGGCAAATAGTTTCAAAGTTTTGGCTTAGCTTTTCAGGAGAAGTTTACAGGATTCTACTTCAAGATCTTTCCGAGGAAAAGTAATTTAATTCCTCGTTCTTAATCCGGTTACTCAGAAATTGACAATCACAGTGTTGATTTAGTCAGACAGCATTGCTGTAAACAGCATGAAGGTCAACACATTTATCTTACCCAATGCTACTTCTCTCTTGTGCTAGTTCGTACCTGTATTGAACTCCATGCAACTTTCTTCTTGACTGGTAATAATTTCATGATATATATTTTCATAATCAATCACATCAAATTCAATTTTTGCACGTAATCGGGATTTCATTCATCATTTCTTTTAATCTCTTATGATTGAAATGTTTTTTGACCCCAGGAATAATGTTTGTTGCATTTTTCACAGGATTTCATAAAAATATGGAACTTCTTGCATTCACGTGTTCGCTCCTGTGTTAGTAGAGTTACATGAATTATTAACAATAACCTCCCTACGATTTTCTTTCAAGTATTATACTATCTTATTCAGTACCGTTCTCTTTTATAACAAGGGTTCAATTTTTTACATAGATTACCAACTTTTCTGTAATATAACATATAGTTTCCCTATTTTTGTTATCTAGCCTCTAACCTCTTTACTAATGTAACTATAACTCATTTTATCTAGTACGCAATTTGATGCTATCTTCCCTTTACTTTGGGTCTTATCCAGAAACATTTCGCCTAAAATATTTTGCTAAAATATTTTCCAAATGCTCCTTATCTTTTCATCTAGAGGTGACTCAAACTACCCTTAGCTCCAACAAGTTACGTACACTTGCGTCCAAACGAGCCTAACTTGCTTCATAAAAAACACAGAACTAACTGATGATGGAAAGTTGCGTGTAGAAATAACATACAGAATGCAAGCTGGATGAAAAAATTGGAGAAAGATGTCAAGTGTCTTGTGCGACCGTAGAAAGTAGCGGAACCAGTTTTGATGTATAGATCAGAAACTTGCTCGGTAAAGAGAATGCCAGAGAGGAAATTGGATGAGTTAGCGATGAAAATGACCAGGTGAATGTGTTGAGTGACAAAAATGGACAGGATCAAGAATGAAAGAATAAGAGGAACTACTAAAGTCGTAGAACTAATAAAGAAAACCAAGGAGAGTAGACTGCAGTGGTATGGCCATGTGATGAGAAGAGATGAGACAAAAGTAGGGAGGAGCGTGATGCAGATGGAGGTTCCTGGTGGAAGAGCCAGAGGAAGACTGAAGCGAAAGTGGATGGATGTTATTAAAGAAGATCTGAGAGACAAACAGTTATCAGAAGACGATATGTTCGACCGAGCAAGGTGAAGAAAAGTTGTCAGAAACGTGGGCATAGAAGTGGGATGCAGATAAAGAAATATATATATATATATATACATACATATATATATATATATATATATATATATATATATATATATATATATATATATCGTGTGTGTGCGTGTGTGTGTGTGTGCGTGTGTGTGTGTGTGTGTGTGTGTGTGTGTTTGTGTAAATAAATTCTGTTAAAACAAGGTACATCTCAAGTATAAAGGGGGACTGTATTTTGGTGGGCTAACTTCCACCCTTATCAAGTAGTGAATCACAGAAGGAGTTACATTGGCAAAAATATAATTAGCTTCATCATTGCCTTAAGGACGATGTTTATATAGTCAGAGTCCCAGGCTTCATTAAAAAGGTTAATCCTATTATCTTCTTGTTTTATCAGTAAAGATTCTGCCATCTAACATTTGTATCGATAGCTGCTTTTGTATAAAATTTGGGATGATTTCCTATCCAAGGTGGTTCGTGTTTTTTATATGGTGCAATCCTACAGGATATACCATAAACCCCTGTCTTTGGAAACTGGTTTCTGCTGAACGTTAATTAAGGATTTCCCCAGTGTATTTGGATAAGCAAAGATGAAAGGGTCGGGTTGGCCAAATGTTTGTGTGATTTCTCGTAAATTATCCACGTGAGCGATTATGATTTTGTTTGTGTTTTTCCTTTTCTTTGTTTTATGTGGGTTTGCAAAATAAATACTCTTTTTTTTATATATAGTTTTTTTCTATTATGTGCTTGGGGGCATTTTAATAAGATAAGTTTATTTTTGGTTGTTTCATGTTCTTTGTTAAGAAAATCTGAAGAGCAAATTCTCAGGGCTCTAATAAATAAGTTGCTTGCTATGCCGAGTTTAACTGAAATGTCATGATAACTGTAAATATGTATGTTTGAAAGTAAGAATGTTACTTTCATGAAGACTGTGAATTTGTAGTTGTCATTAGTTCTGATGATTAAGAAATCTAAAAAGGGGATTTGGATATTATTTTCCAATCATACTTTAAATTGTATGATCAGAGCCAAGGAATTTAATTTTTTTAGGAACATGAAAATTGATCTACTCCCTCTCCCAGTATGTTAGGATGTCATTTACATAACAAAGCCAAATCATATCTGCCGGTTTGACAGGGTATATAATTACTGCTTCGAAGTACTCCATATATAAGTTTGCTAACACATGACTAAGTGTGCTCCCCATACTGCAACCGAATTTTTTTACAGTAAAAGTTATCACCAAAGGAAAAGACGCTATTAGTGATGAAGAGCTCTACAAGTTGCTTTATTTAATTCAGTTCTATGGGGAAGTGGTCAGCAAATGGCTCAAGTTTATTTTTTATGGGTACTTTTGTGAAAAGGGAGTGTATGCCTGGGCTGAGAAGTTTCACGTTATGTATAGGATATTTCCCGACCTAAATTTGTTGCAAAAGTCTTCTGTATGTTTTAATAGACTAAGGGAAAAGTTCCTAGAAAGAGGGCCAACCATTTTGAGATTCTGTAGTTAAAAGCTCCAGCACACCAGATTATGGGGCAGAAAGAGATATCTCTTTGAGTTTTGGGGAGGTCATAATACATAAACGATATATCAACGTTCGTCAAAAATCAACTTGAGCCATTTGCTGACCACTTCCCCATAGTATTGAATAAAATAATGCAACTTGTAGAGATCTTCGTCACTAATAACGTCTTTTCCTTCGGTGATAACTTTTATCGTTAAAACTTCGGTTGCAATATGGGAAGCCAGCTTAGTTCTATGCTAGCAAACTTATATCTGGAGTATTGTGAAACAGTTACATTTAGGAAAAAAATATAACATAAAGACATAACTGCGTAAATGGGAGGAAAAGATAGCATAAACACATAAGGAGGAGAACTTATCTCCCAGTCACCTCTAAAATATGTTAACGCACAAACAGTGCATTAGAAAAATGTTCAGTAATAAAATTTTGAATAAAACGAACAGAGTATACTACAGTTCCCTCAGTGTTCAAAAGGGCATTTACTAAAACACACAACACTCTCTCACTTTTAACTGGAAAAATAAAAGAAACTGTGCCACTTTCAGGCAGCTGCTTCAGAAATTCGCATTCTATTATATTATCCCCTAATGACCCCCTTTAGAGAAAACTCACAAAAATACCCATTGTTCTAGAACATCGCTTCACCACTCTCTGTGATGTAGATGTCCCTTGACTTGACCTAGGAAAACGAGGTCAAACTCGTGGCTATGTGAGCTACCAGATTTTCCAACCTGAATTCCTCTTAGCTATTCGCGAGAGCTCTCGTTTACAAACAACTTGGTATTTGCTGACAAGTGTTCATCTCGCCCGGAGCTTGTTTAAACGCATCAACACTGTCCGGGCATTCCATCAAATATAATAGGATCTACGTTCTTCCAATGCTCCATATAATATATATTAGTTGTCCAATAGGAGCTGTCAACATATCTGTGTGTCTTTTTACTCATTATTTCCGTTAACTGGAATAGTGATGGGTGCAAAGATATAAAAAAAACTGCAAGATGAGCAGAAATGTTTTGTTTCAAGTATTGAATAGTAAAAAGATTTAGAAGTTTTTTTTCACATGTGAGTTTGAAGGCGAAGCAGGAAATTTTAATATGACATCTTAATTCTTTTGTAAATGAAATCGATTATACAAAGCTTATTTGCAAACAAAACTCAATACATAGAGTGCGCATTTTTTATAGACAGTGAATTTGTATAGTATATTTCAAAAGACTAGTCAAGGCTCCTCTTGTTCGACTGTCAATTCCATTATAGCTATGGCAGCGAGATCAAATGCATTATTTCGAGGTGCCAGAATAAGCTAATTGTCATTTTGGGCAAGTAAACAAGTGAACTTTGTCTCGAAATATTTGCTCGTTTCCTTCTTGACATGAGGAATTTTAGTAAGAGCTTTGAGTACTTTTGTCTGTATTACAGAACACTAGGACCCGAAATGTTAAGGAATTTAAGCGTTAAGTAAACTTTAATTTTGGTTATATTCTTTTATTTCTTCGAGTTCATTTTTTTTTTAATGAAAACGCGTCTTGGAATTTATGATATCAATGGACAATAACTCGATAGGCAGATTCTTAGAGCCATATACGATTTGACCGTTTAAATAATAATAATAATTATAATAATAATAATAAAATAATAATAATAATAATAATAATAATAATAATAATAATAATAATAATAATAATAATAATAATAATAATAATAATAATAATAATTCGAAGATACTCATAGTAGCATGAGTCTTCCAAGGGAGAAACAAATCCACAGCTATGTAAATGTACTACACATATTAAATTTAAAACTGCAAGGATACCACCTTTCGGGAATCTGTTTGGTTCTCCTTTTCAATCTGACACGTTGATGTAGCATTCAACCAAGTAAACACTAAAGGAGTCAAAAGATGCGACTTGATGAAGGCCCCACCAGTCGTCTGGAACGCCTAATTGGTCCTTGCCCAGTGCGGTCGTTTTGATAGTCTTCAATAGCATAGGCGACGGCAGCATCGGTTACTGTAAGTAACCGAGTACTGAACGGGAAAAAGAGAGGCAACCGCAGCATCAGATGTGGCTAAAGTGACAACACTACCAATAATGGTTTTTATTCTTAAAGTCTTTAATGTAGTTCTTGGAAATAGGATTATTGGTGAATTTATCTCTCGTTCAGTTCCTTTTCTTTGCTTGGTTCTTCGATCCCATTACCAGACATCCTCAGCATCACCGTATTTCGCAGAACATCTGGACCTTAACGTCCTAACAACAGCTGCTGCCAAAGTCTGGTAAAGACAGATTTTCTTGAAACTCTAATCTATAATTGAAGCATGTTACATGCAGAGGACATAACCGGTTGTTATACACTCTCCTCTCTCGATTTTTCTTTGACTTTATATTTCACGAGAGATATTTCGATTTGTCAAAATTTATCAGGAACAATTTTAAAATGTTTGAATTATGTCTTGTCTCTCGGCGCTGTAATCTCTCTCTCTCTCTCTCTCTCTCTCTCTCTCTCTCTCTCTCTCTCTCTCCTCTCATTCTGCCCCGAAAGTCGTGAATTCTTCATTTCTTCCCTCAATTACGTTTAAGGCTCTGCAGTGACAAGCTTTTTCTTAGAATGTTAAGGAATATATAGGCTTAGAGAGAGAGAGAGAGAGAGAGAGAGAGAGAGATTTCAACAATTACAACACCAAGAGACAAAAGATATTCAAATCTTTTAAAATCTTCCCTGATATATTTTGACAAATCGATGTTATTGCAATTAGAACAAGAAATCGATTTAAATGAACTGTCTCTTTAATTTGTTTGTACTTGTTTAAAAATCTAGTTAATGACAGTATCTAAGATTGTGAAGGAATTTTAAGCATTGCCTTATTACTTTTAGGATTTTCTGCTTCAGTCGGAGGTGTGATGTACTTAGAAGAGAAGAATGATTCTTTATTAAAAACAAAATATTTTTCCTTATTTGTTTTCGATGAGTTTTTTCTCTAGCCTTTAAAAAGGAAAAGATGAAATTTAAAGTTATATTTCCATAAAGTCATGCGAATTTTAGGCGATTCTGAGTAACCTTAATATAACTAAAATTAAACTATCTATGCCACGGTAATCCAAACTTAATTCTCATATTTCATACGCCAGTGAAGTTATGATTAAACTTTCCTAAAGAATACACACAATTAGTTTTAATATATCCAGGCAATTTCAAGATAACACCTTACACTTCAAAGCACCACATTCCTAAAATACAGAGGGTTAAATTCTTCTGGGAAAAGATCAAAGAGAATAGAAAGGTAAAATTAACTGGATCTACAATATTAGGGGAAAAAAGATCAATATAGTAATCTGAGAACAGACTAATTTCCGAAATGAAAATACTTTTATATTTAATTTTTTATTGGTTAGGGCGGCGCGGAAATAAAAGTAAAGTCAAATAGAATACGTACAATATTCAAATAAATTAGATTTTTGGAAAGATGAAAAGACAAATGAAAATTGAGGGGATGAAAAAATCAATAGTTAAAAGACTATATTACTGAGATGATATGCAATCGTATGATGGTAAATGTCTTCCAAGCTTCAACAATAATAAAAAAAAAGAACATTATTCCAAAAAATATAACAATGAAATTTATTTTTTCAACAAAACTGATAATGATCCTGTTTCTCTGAAACATTAAAAACTTTGCCTTTCATTAAAACACTATGACTGATTGTAATATTCACTATATATATTATATATATATATATATATATTATATATATATATATATATATATATATATATATATATATATATATATATATATATATATATATATATATATATATATATATAATCTTGGCCTTTTTAACAACATGTGTATCATGGACCCTCCTGATACACATGTTGTTAAAAAGGCCAAGTTTATTAACAGCATAACACGTTTTGCACTACTCAGTGCATCATCAGTCTGTGAAAGTAAAAGACACAATAAAATATATTATTAACATAAAAAGAATTCACAATGTAATTAAAATTTACAAGTTGAAACGATAAAAAGTAAAAGCATAAAAAGCACATAAAACAGAAAACAAAAAGAGACTAACAAAATACCAACCTTCCATAAGCAGGAGAGAAGAGGGAATGACATACAATGGCGTCCAAGACCAGACGACAACTATGCCAGATACAAAGTTGCTGAGGATGTATTACTATTGAGAGAGGGAACCAGTCTTTTAATATATAATGATTCTAAAGTTGTTAAGTGGTCTGGGTCCCTTACATAACCAATTATTGAGAAGTGTTGTTTCAGGACTTCGGTTTTACATAGTGCGGCATGATTTCTAATATTAAAAAATTCTGGCTGCTTGATTCTTTGGCCAGTGCGAAAGCTAAAACCCAAATGGTTGCAATATCTGATCTGAAGTAACCTCCGCGTCGATCCAACGTAAGAGTCCGGACATCCAGGGTATGTGAATTTATAAACCACATTTGATCGCATGAAGGACTGCAGGCGATCTTTGAAATTAAAAAAATGATCCCATTGTACATGGGTTGTTGGAGATAAGTTTGACGTTAAGACAGGGGATTTCTTGTTCAATTATTCGTGTGAGATTTAAGGAGAATCTAGAGTCAGACATATACGGGATTGAGACATAGAATAATTTTTTAGGAACATCAAAGTTGACAGTTGGAGGTTGTAAAAATTGTGATAATAACTTATTGATGATTTTATGAACTCTATCTTGTGGATAAGAGTTTATCCTGAAAAAGTTGAATAAAAAGACTATTTCTTTTGTGAAATATTAGTCAAGTTGAAGAATATTTTAGAGCTCTATGGACCAAGATGTAGATGGTATTAAGTTTGAAAGAATATTGACAAGAGCTATAGTAGTTATTGGCTAAGCCCGTATATGTCCGCTTTCTAAAAACAGAAGTAGTGAACTCGGAATTATGTCTCGTTACATTAATATCTAAAAATGGAAGACTACCTCCATGGTAAATTGAATGTTTGGATGTAGTTGATTAATATATTCTAAAAATAAAGAACATTGCCAAGAGTGCTGGAACAAGGACCAATTGCAATATATATTACTGCTCCTTCCATTCTCCCTTGAGTGGACTTAAAATATAAGCAATATTCAAACTCTGCCGATTATGATATTCATGAAGTCTTACTCGACAGGCAGAGAATTAAGCAAAATGAAGTGTGACTTGACTAAAGATTAACTTTCTATATTCAAATAAGAATACACTTAAAATATAACTTCACACTGAGAATAACAATGAATATCAATAAGTGGTTATATATGGATTTAAACCTACAGGTAAGTTACATCCTATATAATACTACTATCTCAATTGTTTAAGGCAACACATCCTATCTGTTTACCCTGATGGAGGGATATGACACATTCAGGTGTGTTAATGGCCCTACAGTTTCGTTAATTACTTTGTCTCGTAATAAGATGACGCCTAACAGTATTAATTACATCAGCACTAACATTAGTGCACTAACAAGGGAAAATTAATGGAGTAATTCTTCGTAGGGATTAAAAAAGATAACACACACAATAAAAATCTCACAAATATAAAGATCAGGGAATAACACTAAATCAAAAGCTAATCAACCAATGTATAAACGAGCCAGGCTTTGAAATTATCTCAAAGCTATAGCAACGTTTGCTGGCTAAAATTTTCACAAGTTAAATTGAATTTTAAGTGTATACAGTTGCAAGTCATAAGAAAAATACAGTTTTGTAACCACGGGGACAATTCCTAATCCTGTTAGCCATTCTTGACTGCTATGGGTTTCAGAGCCAATGGAACAAGGTGAATGAGTTTCTGTCTGGTGGATGGGTGGGGCAACATTTCGTAAAACGGTGTTTACCTTGCTTACGTTATGAATGTTTTTCGACTCTTGGCTCGTAATCATTGGCCATGGCGTCGGCTAGATAATTTTTACTCTTTAAAAATTAAAACTATTGGGTTTAGGTTATCGATAATGCTGACAAAATTTGTGTGTGGTTGTAAAATATACATATGTCAACTTTCAGCTACATCCGATGCTTTGATAAGGAGCAAAGTCCTAAAAACCGTGCTACAGAGGACCTGAATCTCATAATAGGTGGATGAAAAAAGTTACTGATGGTATTTTTGACGTATTTAAAAAATCGCCCCGATGGGTAACAATTGTTGTTGAAAAATCCCTCAAGAAATATTATTTCGTCATGGAATAATTTCCAACTTGATATTAGGTTTATAGCCCTTTGGAGGAGTGTTGATAAAGAATTTAATTTTAAATTATAAAAAAAACAGAAACTGTAGAAACAGTTATCTTTACGAACTACCATTGTGTCCAAAGACGCTAATTATCCATTTTCTTCTAATCCACAGGTAAATTTAATATTTTGATGTTTAGGGTTAGCATACTGTAAAAATGAATCGCCATGGTGCCTATATTTAAACAAAACAAGAGTGTCATCTACATACCTTCAATAAAAAAAAAGTGGTTTAAAAGACGAAGGACAATTGTCCAGCAGTTCCCTTTCAAATTTGAGCATAAAAATATTGCCGAATGTACAGCTTAGGGGATTGCCCATACCCACACCCTCTTTTTACAAATAAACCTGTCCATTAAAAATAAAAAGCAGTGTCCTGCATTGCTAATTCTAACAATTTCCTAAAATCATCACGTTTAAAGCCACTCAATGTAGTATAGTCTTTTGTTTTTATTTAATGCCAATTTCATTGGTTTTTGGGAAGCTATTTACATATCTCGCATCCTCTGGCTTAAAAGATTAAGTTTTAGTAGATTAAAACTTTTTTTGTTCCCTTCCAAGAATATTATATTATATACCCCTCTTAAGAACAGAATTTATTCAAGTAAACATCGGATTAGTGAATGATAGTAATATTGAAAATAAGGAACAACAAAATGCCATACATGACACAAACTAAAGATATAATTTTTTTTTTTTAATCTTTCTTGATGGCAATTGTGTAAACTTTAATTCTTTCATGCATATTCAACATTGGTGTTTAACCCTAAAAGAAATTAGTATAATATCTTTCAGAACAAAAGTTTCACAAGCTCAGATAATCTTCAGTATTTCATGAGTATACTTTCGTGTAATAAAATTTAGCTTACTATTTACCATATTTACGTCGCTCATTAAAGATTCTTTCATCCTCCAAGGGACTTCTTTATTTTTTTGCAAGTAAAAGTATGGTAATTTCGTTCCGATATAGATGTAATAAGCAATTTTCAAGATTCAGTATGAACTTTATCTGATCTAATCCAGAAATTATCTTAATATATTCTGTTCCACATAAAATTGTAAAATATTACGAATCATTAGAGGAAACGTGTACTCAACACAGTATAGTATAAGAAATTTTTCAAGACAAAAGCCAGTGCTTTGAACTTCTTTATAAAGGACATAGAAAGTTACTCACGAATTTACATACTGAGAGTAGAAATTGTTACATATTTACATACATACATATGCACACAACACTAACAAACACACATATACACACACCTATGATATATATATATATATATATATATAGATATATATATATATATAGATATATATATATATATATATATATATATATATGTATATATATGTATATATATATATGTATATATATATATATATATATATATATATATATATATATATATATATATATATCACCTGAAATACCTGAAAGGGAAGGACTGTGGACGACATAGACGCTACCCTGTCGAGTCCGTCCTCAGTGGCATGCTGAAGTTTCGGCTGTATGGTAGGAATGAACACATGGACTACTTTGTAGGTTGATCTTGCTCTTTTCAAAGTCACATGAAGGTTCTTTGAAAGTGACTACGAGACCTAAGGTATTTTCCGACTTTATTGCCAAACGAAATGAAAAATGCATTTAAAAGTGTTTGCAAGTGGCAATTTTATTAAATTCATTAAATAGTACTCTTCTGAAGCCATATATATATATATATATATATATATATATATATATATATATATATATATATATATATATATATATTATATATATATATATATATATATATATATATAAAGGTTCCAGACGAGATATTGTATCGGCAATCAGCAGGGTCCATCAAACACATAAAAAAGTCCATGGTTTATTACAAAAACGTTTCGCACATAACTCAGTGCATCTTCAGTCTGTAAAATTAAAAACATACTCATTAAAATATATAAATAACATTAAAAAGTAAATAAAAATATCAAAAAATTGAAAAAACTTAAGAATTAACTTTACTTTAAAAAACCATCACAAGAATGTGTCAAAAGTAAAAGAGAGACCCAGTGCCTAACAACCTGTTAGAGTGGAGAAGGAAGAACGAATGACCAAGACTGCAGACCTACCCAAGACTTCAGTTATGCTAGAAATAGAGGAGACAGCAGATACGTTGGAGTTTAAAGACGGAACCAGCCGTTTAATGTATAAAGACTCAAGGGTGGTGAGGTAGTTACTGTGGCTTGTAACCACCAATAATAGAAAAATGTTTCTTATCAACTTGAATCCTGCATATGGACGCATGGTTCCTAATATTAGAGAATTCAGGTTTGCTAATTCTCTGTCCCGTTCTGAAACTATATCCCAGGTGACTGCAATATCTCATCTGCAACAACCTTCGGCAAGAACCAACATAAATACCGGACATCCCGGGCACTTAAATTTGTAAATAATATATTGGATCTCATGAAGGTCGGCAGTTTATCTTTGTGGTTGAAAAATGTGCAAGTCTTAAGAGGATTGATAGGGATAAGATGCATATTAAGGCAGCCAAACTCTAGTTCAATAATGCGTTTCAATTCACTTAAGAAATTATTATATGAGATAAAATGGGTGGTAGCGAATAGCTTCTTCTTTTCTACGTTGTAAGAGGGAGTTGGCTTAAAAAATGTTTTTGAAAGCAGTCTGTTAATAATCTTATAAACCAAATTTTCTGGATAAGAGTTCTGCGAAAAGAAACTTACTAAAAACTCTATTTCATTGTGAAAAAGTGACCAGCTTGAAGAGTAACGGATAGCCCTGTAAACCATATTGTAAATGGAATTCAATTTAAAATTCTTAAAACATGTACTATAAAAATTATTGGCAAGTCCCGTGTACGATTTTTTCCTGTATACCGACGTGGTAAATTCACCATTATCTCTACTGACTCTAATATCTAAGAAAGGCAGAGAGTTGTTACTTTCATTTTCCATAGTAAATTTCATATTTTGATGTTGTGTGTTAATGTAATCAAGGAACATCTTACTTTGCCAGGGCTCTTTGAATAACACGAAAGTGTCATCGACATATCTTCTATAGTATGTGGGCTTACACACATCTGGGCAGTTTGTTAAAAAAGTTTCCTCCAAAGAAGACATAAAAATGTTCGCAAAAACAGGTCCCAAAGGAGAACCCATAGCAACTCCATCGACCTGCGAGAAAAGTTGACCGTTAAAAACAAACATAGAGTCTTGCACAGCAAGCTCAAGAAGCGTCTTGAAGAGTTGTCTGTTAAAACCATTAAAAGTTACATGATCTTCGTAAAAAATTTTATCTAAAATAATTTTAATAGTTTCGTTTAAAGGAACATTTGTAAAGATATTTTCTGCAGTACTGTCTATTAAACAGCGTATACCCTAAGTTTGTGAGATTCAAACTCTACAAGACATCGCTTTATCACACCGAATTCTACAAAAGCGCCTTAGACGAACTACTGAAGAAGGAGATCGAGACGAAACAGCGATTTATTGAAAATACTCGTACCACCGTCTGTCAATTATGTAAACTGTTGTTTCAAGATCTGTCTTTTGTTGATCGCTTTTTGTACCGAAAGCTATTCAATGGTTTTGTTAATGACTTTGTTTCATCTGTACAAACAAGATCAACCTACAAAGTAGTCCGTGTGTACATTCCTACCATACAGCCGAAACTTCAGCATGCCACAGTCCTTCCCTTTCAGGTATTTCAGAAACACCAGTTTCGGGGCATTACTAAAGTCATATCCGCTGCATATCCTTAGGGATGAAAAACTTTAATACTGGCGACCGTTTAGCCAGGTCTTGTTATTCGTACAAGATTCCCGTGCAGTAAGAACTATCAACAATTAGCGATTGCTATAAGCTGGTCTCAAAAGAAGAGATAAATCTGGAACCCGGGCGCATAAGTCCCCCATAAGAGTACCGGAACAGAAAACTAGTTCACACAGCAGGTAAGGAGTTATTATGGATCTTAGGTAATTATTGTTAGAGGTAAACAAACTTCTGACTGCTCTAAAGAGTTAGAGATAGGAAAACATTAGGCCACATGATTGCCAATTTAGCTATAAGAGAAGAGATAGAAATTCACAAACCATCTTACTTTTTTTTTTTTTTTTTGTCTGGTACTGCATGTTAGCATTCGGCTAGTTATAAAGTGATATTTAAACAAGGAAATTAGTAAAAAATTTTCCTTTGCCATTTTATCTCGGTAAATTTCAAGACCGAAACGAATTTTGTGGGTTTAGTTTTTGCCAGAAGCATATGAGAAAAAATCTGCGTAGCGCCTCACGCCATTGGCTCTCTCTCTCTCTCTCTCTCTCTCTCTCTCTCTCTCTCTCTCTCTCTCTCTCTCCGTGTCACGAATAGTATAAGAACAGTTGTCTCTCTTCTTCTTATTATTAGTTCCTCCCGTTAGGATTACCTCTGGGTAGAGAAATTCAGACCCACGTGGTGTCGATAGAATTACCATCGCAATCACTACTCCCTAACATAATAATAAAGAATACCAATCAGTGTGAGATTAACTGTCGCAATTACGACGCTCATTTAACATAATTTTAAATGCGGCAACGTAAAAATTCCATCTTTGTGTTCGAGACATCCATTACCCGGAAAAAAAAACACTGCATACTCTAGTTCTATTCAGGTAACTAACATCTGGCCAGCTAATCATTCCCATGGGGCACTAGGATACGCTGAGTAGAATCGAGTTACATTACGGTAGCCATGGATTTACACGTGTGCATTACGCACCAAACAATATTTCATTGATTTTTGTAAAGAGAATATTCATTAATAATATTACCTAGTGCTGGATGCCGAGTTGTTAAACTATTTTTCTTTCCCATTATCATTATTTATTTTGCACGCTAGTTCTAACCTATCACACTCGTAGGTGACTGTCTCAGCAATAATTCTTGTTATGCTAGCGATGAGGGTTGGGTTATCAAATACCAAGGAATTGTGATTATCTATTTTACGTCCTAGCAATGATCAATTCATCATTTTCGTGAATTTCGAATTCCCAGTCTCTGTGACTTAATTTACATATCCTAGCGACGACCGATTCCCATTTTAGCGGATTCCAGATTTACACTAGTCATTCCCAGGCATAGTGCCTGTATATTCCAAGGCTTTGCGCCAGTCATTCCTAGGCATAATGCCTGCCTATTCCAGGACTTCTTAATCTTCATTCCAGCCCGTTCAGCGCCCCTTCCAGTGTCACACGCACTCTACTCGTACCAGATGACTATTGCTGTTTTGGATGAGCTTAAGGCTGTCTCCGAATTAGGGAAATAACTGGGCATGAGAGGCCAGGACTTAGCTAACTAGGTAACCAGAGAGGACCATGACCAAAGAAGTGAGTGAGAAAAGAGGGGTGCATCTACACACACATAAACACACACACACACACACACACACACACACACATATATATATATATATATATATATATATATATATATATATATATATATATATATATATATATATATATATATATATATATATATATATATATATATATATATATATATATATATATATATATATATATATATATATATAAACGTGGAAAAAAAACATAAAATCATTGTTAAAATTTTGTAATGTCAACCTGGTTTCCCTATAATAGCACACAAAAATGAATGTTTAAGAAAATATAGTCCTAGGGGAAGTTACAACCTAATAAAATTCCATGCACGAACTATTCTTTCTATATAGGTCAGCCTAGTAAATATTTAAAACTAGTAATGAAGCCGCATAAGTATTCAGTCAAAATTGGGCAAACATCCAATGCAATATTCATTCATTTCAGTGAACACTCTGACAGTTCAGTGATTGCCTGATTGAAAGTTTTCTCTTCACGAAATTTTTTAGAATCTCCATTTACTCAGCTTACTTCCAGCTGTAATTTCGACCTTAGCCCTGGCAAGTATTATTTGGACCCCTGTGTTAGTAAAATGTAAAAAAAATGACGTTAAATATAAAATCATTGACATAATAACTAACTAAATACCTTATATATATTATCTATTTTTTTTTTAATAGTTATTTCAAAATGTTCATTTTGCATAATTTCTTATCATTTACCAAAATTAGAATGTACTACGTGTTGTAATATCATACATATGTTATTAGCTTATTCAATCTAAGGCCATTTTTGGTGGCCAGTCTGTTCCCCTATGTAATCGTTTAATTTACTCCTCCCACCTTTCGAGCTCGTTGTGCTTAATCTTTTGTGAAACCTCTCAAAGATTTACCTTTTCGATACATGGTCCTTTACTACCAGACTCATGAAAATGATGAAATTATGTAAGGGTACAAGAGAGCTTGTATAATTCACAGATGCCATACAGATATCCTTGAGGATGGAGATTATTAGGAGCAGATGGACCTGGACTCCAATAGAGTTAAAAAATTAGTGGACTTACCAAAAAAAGGTAAATCTTTGAGAGGCTTTACAAAAAATTAAGCACAACGAGCTTACTTCCAGCTGTAATTTCAAGGATATCTGTTTTTCATCTGTCAATTATACGAGCTCTCTTGTATCCTTACGCAATTTTATCATTTTCATCAGCCTGCAAGTAAAGGACCATGTGTCGAAAGTTGTTTGATATCTCCTACATGGCGTTTGACTATATAAATATATATATATATATATATATATATATATATTATATATATATATATATATATATATATATATATATATATATATGTGTGTGTGTGTGTGTGTGTGTGTGTGTGTGTGTGTGTGTGTGTGTGTGTGCGTAAAGTCAAACACCATGTAGGAGATATGAAACAACGGAGTGGTCGCTAGCCCTTTCGACACATGGTCCTTTACTAGCAGGCTGATGAAAATGATAAAATTGCGTAAGGGTACAAGAGAGCTCTTATAATTGACAGATGAAAAACAGATATCCTTGAAATTACAGCTGGAAGTAAGCTGTATAATTGCAGATTCTAAAAGGATTCCTGAAGAGAAAGCTTTCAAACAGGCAACCACTGAACTATCAGTATTCACTTAAGTGAATGAACATTGCATTGGATGTTTCCACAGTTTTGACGGAATACATGCATACATATATATATATATATATATATATATATATATATATATATATATATATATATATACATATATACATATATCATATATATATATATATATATATATATATATATATATATATATATATATATATTATCACATCAGAAAAAACCCATGAATATAAAGGAAGAGGTGGGTCCAATCAGACGACAGTCAAGTACACGTGTTTTATTATTAAGAAACGTTTCATGTTGTCAACAACACATCATCAGTCTGCAATTGAAATTCAACATTAAAATTAACTTAAAAATTACAATAAATTTAAAAAATAATCAGAACGCTAAAATAGGGAATGAGAAGAAAACTACCTATTCATAAAGAAGGAAAGAGCTGAGTGACTAAAAACGGTAAGGTATGCATACAACGTAAACCTCACGCCAGAGAGAGAGGATGACGAGGTGTTGGAGTTTAAACTAGGTGAAAGGTGCTTAATAAACAATGACTCAAGGGTAGTTAGATGGGTAGTTTGTTTTGTGGTGCCAATTATAGAAAAATGTTTCTTTTCGATAGTAACCTTACAACTCTTTGCATGAATTCTTATATTAGAGAAATCGGGATTAGAGATTCTGGACCCAGTTCTATAACTTATCCCAAATGGCTGTAATAACGGACTTGTAACAGTCTCCGTGAAGAACCAACATAAATACCAAGACATCTTGGGCATTCAAATTTATATATGATATTGGACTTCATGAAATCCTGTAATTTGTCCTTGTAATTAAAAACCCTCCAATTTTTTGTGGATTCATGGAATAAGATTAAGTTTCAGAAAACCAAATTCCTTTTCAATAATATTTCTGACTTTTACACGTAAAACTGTCTGAATGAATAAATGGGATGGGTGCATACATAATTAATTTAGGTACATTAAAATTAAGGGTGGGTGCTGACAGATACCTCGTTAGCAATTTACTAATAATGTTAAAAACCAGCTTTTTTGGGAAACGAGTTCTTAACAAAATATTCTAAAAGAACTCGATTTCAAGATGAAAGGAGAGCCAATCAGATGTGTACCGAAGGGCCCTAAAAACCAAAGTAGAATATAGCATTATCTTAAAATTACGGAAACACGAGCTAAAAAAGTTGTTTCCGAGCCCAGTGAAGGTACTCTTTCTAAACACACTTGTGTTGAAAAGGTGGGGTTTTATCTCTAGTTATTTTATATCCAAAAAAGGCCGAGGGAGTCATCTTTCTCATTTTCCAACGTAAATTTAATGTTAGGATGGGCTTCATTTATGTAATCTAAAAAAAGCTGGCATTGCCACGAAAATTTTAAATAAGGCAAAAGTATCGTCAACATATCGTCCTATAAAAAGTGGCTTAAAATTCCCAGGACAATCATTAAGAAAATTCTCCTCCAAATGTCCCATAAAAAAAAATTTGCCAAAACAAACGGTCCCAAAGGAGAACCCATGGCAACCCCTCTGCCTGCAGAAAGAGCTGCCCATTAAAAACAAAGGTGGCATCTTGCACAGCAAGTTCCAAAAATGTTTTAAAAAGTTGCCTATTAAAACCACAGAAGGTCTCATCGTTACTAAAAATTTTATCCAAAATGATTTCAATTGTCTGAGAAACAGGGACGTTAGTGAACAATGATTCAACGTCCAAACTAGCCATATACAAATCACCATCCTGTAAAATAATTTCTTGCTGAAATACATAACCATTCTTTAACGAATATTTAGAGTAAGCATATTCATTGAGTATTTTGACCAAGAATTTGGAAATATTATATGTCGGGCTATTGTATGCGGACATTATCGGTCTCAATGGTATACCGTCTTTGTGTATTTTTGGAAGCCCATAAAGAATGCCAAAGGAAGACCCGGTAACAAATAGTTCCTTGGTAGACATCATCAGAAATAACTTTTTCCTGTTTAAGCTTTCTAAGAAAGCGATTGATCTTGTCTTCGTTTTTGTAAATATCAACAAAGTTGGGTTCACCAATTAGTTTAAATTTAGAGCCATCAGACAAAAAATAAAAAACTTTCATTTTTTTTCAAGATAATCAGCCTTGTCCAGAATCACTATTACCTTTCCCTTTATCTGGTTTACATATCACTAAGTTATCATTTTTACCCAACCTTCTAAGAATTTCAGAGTCCTCCTTTCTGAAGTAAGGGGCCCACTTCACCCTGAGTTTTCTGTAATTATCATGTAACAGTGATGATAGTTTTCTGCTGAAGAACTGCCATATTTAGATTACCATAATTGAAATTCTTAAGCCTATGGAAAAGCACCTCAAACGGAAAATAAAAGAATGCAAAATTGGGTCTATATGAAGGCAAACAGAAATCCAATCCTAGTGACAATAAAAATTCCTCTCTCTTTGACAAGACATATTTAGAGTAGTTAAAAATACATGAATGTCCATTATCCAAAGTAGGAGCATAAATCCCAAAGATTTCAATTTTCTCTGGTGACGGGCTTGAACATCAGTGACATATTTGTTAATACCTTTAAAAACAGCTTCTTAAAAATAATCAAATCAATCATAGATAACAAAGGAAATAGTTGTTCCGCAGTTGTTTCCTTTGTTATCTATGATTGATTTGATTATTTTTAAGAAGCTGTTTTTTAAAGGTATTAACAAATATGTCACTGATGTTCAAGCCCGTCACCAGAGAAAATTGAAATCTTTGGGGATTTATGCTCCTACTTTGGATAATGGACATTCATGTATTTTTAACTACTCTAAAATATGTCTTGTCAAAGAGAGAGGAATTTTTATTGTCACTAGGATTGGATTTCTGTTTGCCTTCATATAGACCCAATTTTGCATTCTTTTATTTTCCGTTTGAGGTGCTTTTCCATAGGCTTAAGAATTTCAATTATGGTAATCTAAATATGGCAGTTCTTCAGCAGAAACTATCATCACTGTTACATGATTATTACAGAAAACTCAGGGTGAAGTGGGCCCCTTACTTCAGAAAGGAGGACTCTGAAATTCTTAGAAGGTTGGGTAAAAATGATAACTTAGTGATATGGTAAACCAGATAAAAGGGAAAGGAATAGTGATTCTGGACAAGGCTGATTATCTTGAAAAAATGAAAGTTATTTTGTCTGATGGCTCTAAATTTAAACTAATTGGTGAACCCAACTTTGTTGATATTTACAAAAACGAAGACAAGATCAATCGCTTTCTTAGAAAGCTTAAACAGGAAAAAGTTATTTCTGATGATGTCTACCAAGAACTATTTGTTACCGGGTCTTCCTTTGGCATTCTTTATGGGCTTCCAAAAATACACAAAGACGGTATACCGTTGAGACCGATAATGTCCGCATTCAAACAAAGCCCGACGATATAAATATTTCCAAATTCTTGGTCAAAATACTCAATGAATATGCTTACTCTAAATATTCGTTAAAGAATGGTTATGTATTTCAGCAAGAAATTATTTTACAGGATGGTGATTTGTATATGGCTAGTTTGGACGTTGAATCATTGTTCACTAACGTCCCTGTTTCTCACAATTGAAATCATTTTGGATAAAATTTTTAGTAACGATGAGACCTTCTGTGGTTTTAATAGGCAACTTTTTAAAACATTTTTGGAACTTGCTGTGCAAGATGCCACCTTTGTTTTTAATGGCGGAGCTCTTTTCTGCAGGCAGAGGGGGTTGCCATGGGTTCTCCTTTGGGACCGTTGTTTGCAAATTTTTTTATGGGACATTTGGAGGAGAATTTTCTTAATGATTGTCCTGGGAATTTTAAGCCACTTTTTTATAGACGATATGTTGACGATACTTTTGCCTTATTTAAATTTTCGTGGCAATGCCAGCTTTTTTTTAGATTACATAAATGAAGCCCATCCTAACATTAAATTTACGTTGGAAAATGAGAAAGATGACTCCCTCGCCTTTTTTGGATATAAAAATAACTAGAGATAACCACCTTTTCAACACAAGTGTTTTTAGAAAGAGTACCTTCACTGGGCTCGGAAACAACTTTTTTAGCTCGTGTTTCCGTAATTTTAAGATTAATGCTATATCTACTTTGGTTTTTAGGGCCCTTCGGTACACATCTGATTGGCTCTCCTTTCATCTTGAAATCGAGTTTCTTTTAGAATATTTTGTTAAGAACTCGTTTCCCAAAAAGCTGGTTTTTAACATTATTAGTAAATTGCTAACGAGGTATCTGTCGCACCACCCTTAATTTTAATGTACCTAAATTAATTATGTATGCACCCATCCCATTTATTCATTCAGACAGTTTACGTGTAAAAGTCAGAAATATTATTTGAAAAGGAATTTTGGTTTTCTGAAACTTAATCTTATTCCCATGAATCCACAAAAAATTGGAGGGTTTTTTAATTACAGGACAAATTACAGGATTTCATGAAGTCCAATATCATATTATAAATTTGAATGCCCAAGATGTCTTGGTATTTATGTTGGTTCTTCACGGAGACTGTTACAAGTCCCGTTATTACAGCCATTTGGGATTAAGTTTATAGAACTGGGTCCAGAATCTCTAATCCCGAGTTCTCTAATATAAGAATTCATGCAAAGAGTTGTAAGGTTACTATCGAAAAGAAACATTTTTCTATAATTGGCACCACAAAACAAACTACCCATCTAACTACCCCTTGAGTCATTGTTTATTAAGCACCTTTTCACCTAGTTTAAACTCACACCTCGTCCATCTCCTCTCTCCTCTGGCGTGAGGTTTACGTTGTATGCATACCTTACCGTTTTTAGTCACTCAGCTCTTTCCTTCTTTATGAATAGGTAGTTTTCTTCTCATTCCTATTTTAGCGTTCTGATTATTTTTTAAATTTTATTGTAATTTTTAAGTTTATTTAATGTTGAATTTCAATTGCAGACTGATGATGTGTTGTTGACAACATGAAACGTTTCTTAATAATAAAACACGTGTACTTGACTGTCGTCTGATTGGACACCTCTTCCTTTATATATATATATATATATATATATATATATATATATATATATATACATATATACATACATATATATATATATATAATATATATATATATATATATTATATATATATATCTTATTCTTTCTTTCTTTAATTTTTCCTAGAGAACCGATGATTATTACGCATGAAGGAAGGAAGTATGTGTATGTGTTCATGTGTGAATTTTCTAGAATTTACGTAAAATTCTCTTATACACTGTTTTCACCTCACTCTCTATTGAAGACTTAATGACGCACTGTGTTACCATTTAAAAGCTATTACTGGAATGATGCAAATTATGATTATGATATAATATTAAAAATGTAGCATCTTTCTAAATCGTATTCCATTTGTATCATGAAATAATATTCAGACTGGTCAGTCAAGTAGTTTTTTTTACAAAACTCCCCATTATGAATATATTTCAAAAGGAAGCCTTTTCATAACAATAATTATGGCTTAATGTTGTTGATTTTGCCATTATGCGATGACATTCACATAAAGAAATATATTTAATTTTCGTTGTTAATAAAAAAAATCAATCAATGATAATTTTAAACAATTTAAGTTAGCATTTCAATTAGGCATAGCTACTCCTTATCTTTAACGTAAATGTTATTACATATTAGATTCTAAACTAAACGGTCTTTAAATATTAAATATCAAGTAATATATCTATTTGATCATCAGTTTACTAATAACGTAAATATCAATAAGAAAACGAAGATCTTTGTGACAATGTGTTGCAGAGTTAAGAGACAACAAAATATGTAGTTATTAACAGGAAGAAGAATGAGACATTTGAAAACATAACTGCTACGAAACAGAATTTTATGACGTGGAATAAATGATAATCTATACAGAACACATAAGGCCAGTGACTATTCAATTATAGAGTATTTATTTGTCGTACCTGTCACTTGCTGATATAATATGTATCTTAATATTTTATTGATTACTTTTCGAATTCTCCGATCTGTAGTTACTATCATAGTCATTTCGAATGCATTCGGTTTAGCGTTTACGGCGGCAGCCATCATTTGAATGTTTTATGACTTTAGTAATCCGTTGCCTCCAATATCGATTGTTCGATTTGGCAGTTATCATATCTCTCTGGATATAAATATTTTAACATATTCGGTACAATGGTTTAAGGTGAGTAAGACAGTGAAGTGACTTTAAGGAATGGAAACCAATTTCTTCCCCTTCCCCCACCTTTTCTCTCTCTCTCTCTCACTCGCTCTCTCTCTTTCATGCATACACACACAGTCACGCATAAGTACACAACCTCTTTTCAAATAAAATACTCCACAGATTATTACCAATAGTTGTTTTCTCTTTATCAACAAGAGAGAGAGAGAGAGAGAGAGAGAGAGAGAGAGAGAGAGAGAGAGAGCTCTCATGGAATTAGAAATTAATAACCAAGATAATATTTCTTTTCAGTTCAAGACTTGACCAACAGGTATATGGTCAGACACTTATTACTGATATTAATAGGAGAAAATACTTAGAACTAAAACAAGTTCGTTATTAGTTATGCTATACAAGTGATATCTACCACACACACACATGCATATATGTATATATATATATATATATATATATATATATATATATATATATATATATATATATATATATATATGTATATATATATATATATATATATATATATATATATATGATATGTATATATATATATATATATATATATATATATATATATATATATATATATATATATATATGTTTACACCCTCAGAGAGGGATGTAAAACTTACCTGATCGAATTTGATAACTAACTGAAAAATGGTAACATGACTTGGGCAGCAAGGCACTGCGTAACATCCTTGTCTGTCTGTCTGTCTGTCTGTCTGTCTCTCTCTCTCTCTCTCTCTCTCTCTCTCGTAACTCACAAACCAAAACTACCTAGGTGGTAAAATTAGACTCACAAATTACGAAAATAAACTTAATTTACTAAAGAGCAAAAGGACTAACTGAATAAGTCAAATTCTCAAAGAACAACATGATTAACTGAATGAGTCAAGATCTGAAACTAGTATTTAAGAACAACACGATCAAAACTCCAAGCAATGATAACCCAAATAACCCAGGGGGTCGGAAAAAGCCCGTCCATCCCTTTTTCTCTAATAACTAGACATCAGTCATAAAAGAGGTAATCGAAAGTCATAATGTCTCCACACTAATATTACCAGAAAACTACCTGATCCATCAAAGAGAGAGAGAGAGAGAGAGAGAGGAGAGAGACGAGAAGAAGACGAGAGATGAGAGGACAGACGAGAGAGAGAGAGAGAGAGAGAGAGAAACTATAACATAAATGAATTGTAAATAAACCAAAATTATATAAAATCAGAAAATCATATGAAAGAGGATATCTCCGAAACAAATGTTTAAGATACAAAAAGACAAAGTTATTCTCGGGCTTAAAAGTATGCTTACCCATTTCAGCACTAATCACACACAAAGAAATAACACATTGTGGTTCTAAAACGGAGCTGCTTCTAAGTGTCCAGTTATCTTACTCTCCATCATACAGGAGAGCAGTCCTTATGTAGATAAACACGAACTTTCTCACAAGACACTCCCCTTAATATGACGTCACTACTATGTGACGCCATGTCTTTGCCCTTAGTTAAGGCTGAAACACCAATCTTCCACACCGCGTCACCCAAAACTGATGTGGCTACATTTCAAGACCTCACTTGTTTCCGTGAGAGTCAATTGATGACACTTACACAAATGTTCAAGTTGACTCTAAGCATTAAATCGCGTTACGAAGACATTTCTCTTCCATCCGGCACACTCCTGAATTGACATTCTGTCATCTTTCCACAGTGCAACAAAATCGAAATATGCATATGCGAAGTTAATGAATTATATTCATAATGGTGTTCAAGTTATATTCTCAATGGTCAATATATATATATATATATATATATATATATATATATATATATATATATATATATATATATATATATATATATATATCCCAAAATCACAAAACACCATTTCCGGTTTCATTAGCATTTCAGAGTTAAAGTCGTCCTGTAAACAAATATTTCCGATAGACTAAGAGAATAAGATTTTGACAAAATTTGAAAAGGGAAGAGAGAGAGAAAGAGTGGGAGGGACATTGGTAGGAAAAGAGATTGAACCATCGCATTTTTCATCTCTAAAAACAGTAAGCCAAAGTTACAGTGGGTTGTATGACCACATAACCGTACTCCATATTCCCAGAAGTGCAATTGGATAAAAACTGTAAGACCATATGTTGGAGTGTTTATTGGGATATTTAATATTGGCGGAATATTAAATATTAAAGGTAGTAGTTGTCTATATACAGTACTTTAAATAAAAGAAAATAGCATTTCATCATAATGTTATTGGAAAATGAGAAAACGTGAAAGTGACAGTATATTATGGCAACCTGTACACAGACCATGCTCTAGAGAACGTTAAATGGCCATAAAATTATAGTATATTTGAAACAGAGTATTTAAGTAAACTTCGTGACCACAATATTTTGTACTAGATGGACATAACACTTGGTTAACGCATCCAGTAAAAAAGACCCATTATTCTATATAAAAAAAAATAATCAGGCATTGTTAGCTCGTGTTTGCTCATCTGAAGTATTTTTCAAGGAAAATCTAATATTGCAATAATATGGAGAGATAAAACTGGATAAACATTACGTTTAATGTAACCTTTGATGCAGTTTTGCTGCCCACTATTTTGAAAAGTGCATAGTAGATTGAATTACATTCTTGCTGTACCATTTTCTGTAGTTAATGTTATCAATAACCAACTTCATAAAAAGAGAGCATTAAGGAATTTTATGAGCATATGGCGGTCTCCAACTTGAGAGAATAAACAGTTGGATATGGATGGAACAGTTACTGGGTACCATTATTTGCCGTATAAAATCGTTCAACAGCATGCCATCATCCCCATGTGATTATGGCGTCACCGAATGGCGTCATGAAGAGTGGATTATCGTTGGTATAGAATCTCTTTTATCTACTCTATTATGTTATTAGTAATTCGAATAGAGAAATCATTCAAAGAAGAGTTACAGTGTCTCATTTCAACCCCACCATGAGATAATGATTAAATATAAACAAGGGCGTCACTTCACTTTTCCTTGAGGGGAGCAACGGTTTATTTGAGGGCCCCCTCTTGGAAGGCAGTTGGTTGTGTGTGGAGAGCGAAGCGAGCCTACCCAGCTGGGGGGTTCGGGGGACCGTTGGAAGGCCCCCCGAGAAGAATGTGAAAAATATCAACAAAATAGGAGCAATTTGAAGCCACTTGTAAAGGAAGTTTGTAGAAATTTTATTCCTTAAAAAATGCTGTACATAAAATTTTGAAATAATAAATGAAGATGAAAGGTAGTCAAAATTTCTAAACAAATCAAGTTATGAACTATAGTATTTGCAATTTAATATGTTGCATTAAAATGTAGCTCACTACCTAAACAAGGGTCATTCAGGAAAAGAAGAAAAGTTGATGTGAACAGGAAGGTCTTAAGAGATATAATGATACGTAATTTTAACAAGGCTCATGTAAGGATTTTCAAAATAAACACAAGGTTAATGTATTTCAAATATTATATATTGCATTAGTGGAGACCTCCTTTTCAAAATTATTAACCAGTACGTCACAGTTAAGATTTCTAACATGTTCCTTTTATGAGGCTACGAGAAGCAAGTCATTCAAGCGTTCATTTTTTTTTTAGTATGTAGATACGTTTTCACTAAAATAAGCACTGAAAACAGTTGTTCATTGCTAGCAGTAGTTATTAGAAGCGTGATGAGAATTTTAACGGTTTTAAGAATTCCTGACTAGGCACATTCTACTGGTCAATTTGAGTTCATCATACAACTCAAACAAATTTTTATGCTTTTCATTCTTAGAAAGTGATTCTTTGCTATAGAAATATGGCCATTTAGAAGGATTTCATCTCTGTGTATATCCTTATAAAACTGCACTATGGTGGACTGTTTATTATTATTTAAAAAGTCGTTAGAATTACAGTAAAGTGCATTATCGCTGCTATCAATGCCATATTATGATTGACTCTATTATCCATCTCAGAGAGAAATCTGTCTAATATGTCAGGATAGATTCTTTTGAATGATATCTCAGAAGCAAGACTTGTATCGTCCTAACTCATTCTTACAGCTGAATCAGTTAAAAAGTCTTTTAACTTGGAAGAGATCTTTTGGATCCTCTGGTCTGCCTAGTTGACTGGAGTCTTTCAGGTTTGTATCAATCTCACATGCAGCAAAACAAATTTTAGCCTTGTTAAAGATATTAGAGAAACCATCTGTTCTCAAGACCTGTAGTTCTTTAAGAATTGACTGTATGCGAGAGCAAGGTTCAGATAGCATTAATTCCTTTGCTTGTAGCTGGTCTGATAAGCTGTTGGTAACTTTCAAGACTTGTTCTGCATCTTGAAGGCTCACTACAAACTTGAAAGACAGCAACTGCTTGTAGATTCCACTTGCTACAGCTGCAGCTTCTAAATCAGAGCTCTCTTCAACTTTGTGAAGCACTGCTAACAACCTTACCGATAATAGTAAGACCATCTTGTTATAGTAGGTCTGTCAAAACATGCAGGCCTTTTGCTTTTTTTTGCTTCTATGAAAAGTTGGTACTTTTTATTACTGTTATTTATGAATGAGTAACTATTATATGTTATGGGTAACTATTATATGTTATGTATTATTTATATTGTTCCGAACGTGTTAAAAATAACTAGTTTAAATTAACCTCTCTCTACACTTCAGCCTAACAATAATTATGGAATAAATATATATACATATAGATTTTTTCCTATCGCTGATTTGGAGGCCCCTAGAAAGCTTGAGGGGAGAGCGCCGCTCACTGCCTCCCCCCACCCACAAATGACGCCCCTGAATATAAACGGATTTAACAACTCAAATTTATTGCATTATCATCAATCGAAATGACATCGCAAATGTAATTTTAAAATACCTATCTTAGCATATAATTTAAGCCTTGAAGCATGGTTCATAGGTAAATCATTTTAGGAATAGAATATATATATATATATATATATATATATATATATATATTATGATATATATATATATATATAGTATATATATATATATATATATATAATAATTATATATACATATATATCCATATATATATATATATATATATATATATATTATATATAGAATATATATATATGTATATATGTGTGTGTGTGGGTGTGTGTCGTGTGTGTGTGTGATAAATATCACTTATATAGCATAACTAATAACGAACTTGTTTTAGTTCTAAATATTTTCTCCTATTAAAATCAGTAATTGCCTTCAAAAATACTTTGGAGAAAGTAGGAGGAGTTTGGATGTAAGACTTTCTGAACATCGTAGGGTCTGTGAGCTCCATGCAACGAATAATACTCTTGTTTCACCTTCAATCATTACAAGACACAACATCAATTGGAATGGTGCCTCTGTCATTTTTAAGAGTGGAGATGTTGGTGTTATTCGCTTAGTGGAAGGGACTACTATTAGGAAAGGGTGTGCTTTGGAAGAGAACAACACTTTCACTGATGAAGAAAGTTTTATCAATTCGGCAATAATTGGCCACTTTGTCAACGATTTTAAGATTAATATATCTGGTGATTGTTAGACCCCTGTTATTGCTCCCAGCTCTCTTTTATCCAAGATGACTGACGTTACTATAGCTGAAAGTCATGGCACCGATGGAGTGTCTACTGAGCTGGAATCACCTGAATGACCACTTCGCCGTTCCAGCCGTCTCACCAACAGAAACAACCAAACGGGGGTTACTTGACCAACAATTAAAGGCATCCGCCTTGAACCATTTTTTTGCGCTGTTGTAACGCTCCCTCCATTGTTTGACCATTACTAGGACTGAAGAGGGATACGGAGCAGTATCCGAAAGTCTCTCATAGTAATTTTTAGCATTGTACAATAATATATTTTAACACTACTTTTGCTTTTAATTGTCGTTAAGCACATTGTTACTACTGTACAGCACCATGGTCTGAGTCCTCCCTCCCTCTCCAGACGATCCAATATTGGAGTCATGTTCACATAACTAAAAACCTTGCCAAGCCCTTTTACCGCCTCCTTCACACAACTACACAACGACATTTAATTACCACCAATACCTTCATTTCGCCCCACTATCTCCCTCTACCAAAACCTTATCTACCTTCCGAGGGACCCCAGAAGGGGTTTAAATCGGTTCCAACCGAACCCTCGCCCTAGCCTATCACGCCCCCTACCGATACCAATACCTTCAACAGCCTCCGCCTTGAAATTGGCTATGAAACGTCGGCCCTATTCCAAAGAATAGCTGAAATTCAAATTGAATTTTAAATTTTAACTAACCCCCTAGGCGTTGTAATAAAACTGACATTTATTGTTTCCTGATTTTCGACATGCCAGCCTTCGGTGTATTGCTCACCAGTTTAAGCAACTATGAAAAAACTATAATTAGAAAAATAGAAAAGAACCTCTATAAAAATGCAGCTGATCCAGCAATCATTTTTCATAAAAAATGTTTGAAAGACGGTTTACTTCCAGCTTACAATAATATTTCAGCACAGGGTCATATGACGAAATATACAAAGTAAAGAAAATACACTACCCATAATCTAGATATACGAGATAACATGATAAAAAAGAAGTAAAAAAAATATTATTGATAATAATGGTAATGACGGCAATGATATTGAGAATAAATAGTAAAAATATTGAAAATTATAGAAAAAACTCTTACACATTGAATACATTCAATTTCCAGCCAGAGACCTTATGTAATTACAAAAGTCAGGTCCAGAAGACTACATACAAAAAGTGAAAAAAACAAATCTGAATAATAATTTAATAATAATAATGATGATAATAACAGATTCTGCAGAGAATAAGTATAAACAACAAACCAAGCCAGCCCTGTGGAAGGAAGACAACGTTATTTGTGGAACAGACGCCTCATCATGACATATTTCCCACATGTTAGATTCTCTTCTTGTAGGAACGCATTGTTGCTGTTTCTTAGACTGGACATTGTTCATCAAATAATGACTTTTGAATTATCCAGGCGGTTTGCTATGAACATCTGCGTGGCGGAGTGGTAGCAAGGAGTGTTTGTGAGGCATCTCAGAATGTCATTGTGCAACGGTGATACGTCTCGTGGCCTCTCGAGTATAGCTCGTCCACAAATGTACTTTGGCAGTACGGGCGGAAGAGCGGCAGATTCGTGTCTCGGTGACAGAAGGCAAATCTCCTTGCAGTCATGTTGCCAGTTGCAGATAGTTTACGACCCCTTTGTTGTCTGCCCAAATACGGAATTTCACACACGAATTGCAGACGATGGTTTCGGAGGAAAGGGTATTGAATCAACAATTATAGAATGCAGAGAAAGAAATTATATTGGTGTTGCTTAGGTATATATACTCTTAACTTCGATCTACTTTAGGTGTTAGATTCAAAAGCGATTAAAAAAAAAGAGGTAAATAATCATGGTTAATGCTAACTACCTAATTTTAATCTCAGTAAATCCTAGACAGTTGTTCCTCATGTGAAGAAGCTAATTCAAATGCAATACCTTCATTTACGTTAGAATGGCTACATACCTCATTAAGCTTAGTGGCTGTTTATAGAACCTAGTAATGCTTTAATTAATAATTGCAAGTAGTTTCATTGGAATCGCCTAAGAATAAAAGGCTGAAGATCT
>NC_061107.1:43187410-43201503 GCF_015104395.2 Macrobrachium nipponense | reverse complement strand
GGCTGAAGATCTCTAACCCAGTTGCTTCATTTTCCTTGTGTCCTTATACTGTGTGTGTGTGTGTGTGTGTGTTTGCTAAAAAAAACGAGTATATGTAGTACAAATGATAAAAGGATGAGAAATTTGAGGAATGGAATATTAAAGAAAAGAAAGAATCTTCTCTCCTTACAAAGATGAAATTATAATTCAAAGGTTTTTAGTCGACAGAGAAATCCCTATAAGTTCGGGATGATTAGTGTTTTTCAGCAAGAAAATCATTTGAAAGACTGCAGAAATTAAACGACAGAATATTAGGTTCTAAACAGTTTAAATAAAATAAAGTTATTGTACGAACAGTAAACCTATGTTTTAACTTTTTATATACAATAATTAGCTACAAGATATCTCTTGGACGTCAGATGACCTAATTTGAGGGGTGAAAATGTTTTAGTAAGCTAAATATATCGTCATTAAAACAGTTCTGGATTAAGCATAAATACTTTTCACAACAGGGACAACCTGGTATTCTGGCAGTACACACACACACACACACACACATACATATATATTTATATATATATATATATATATATATATATATATATATATATATATATATATGTATATATATATATATATATATATATATATATATATATATATATATATATATATACACACATATATATCTATATATATATATATATATTATATATATATATATAAATCAGAGGAAGACGGACGAAAACCACACATCACTAGGCTGTCTTTTTTATTATTTTGCCGACGTTTCGTAATTGTTTACAGAATTACATCTTCTGGGCTTGGCTGCACTAAGAAAAGATAAAAACATAAAAGTTAAAAGTATAGTCTAAAAGTTCATTTAAAATACATTAGAGTAAAAATGAAATCGAAAAAAAAATATTATTAAAAAATACAAAAAAACAACCAACCTAGAGGTGAGGCAGCAAGGAAACTAAATGGAAGGAAGCCACCACCAGTAAGAACTTCCTTATGCTAAATACAATTGACCTCCAGAAGTATGGGTGTTTAATGATGGTACGAGTTTGTTTTATAAACAACGACTCAGGATTGTTAACTCTTGTGTTTTGGTATATGGCCGATTACACTGAAATCTTTGTTGTCAATGTAGGTTTTACATTGTTTTGCATGGTTCCTGATATTGGAGTGCTCTGGGTTTGAGATTCTGCTCCCGTGCGGAAACTAATTCCCCGATTGTGAATCGATGCGCACCTTAATTAGCCGACTGGTGGATCCCACGTAAATCCCTGAAATACATTTAGGGGCAAGTAATATTTGTAGATGACACCAGAAAGACATATAAGGACACAGCCTGATCTTTTATCTTAAACAAGGAGCCTATATTAAGAGGGATTTTTGGGAATTAATTTGACTGATATGGCTGGAAATGGTCATGAATAATTTGCGTGAATCTCTTTTGAAAGGTTAGGTCATGGATATATGGAAAGGTTGCATAAAAACTCATTTTGGTACAGTTGGAACGTCAGGTTTTCTAGAGAAAATGTCTATTTAGTAATTTGTTTAATTTTCTATATACTAACCTAGGTGGAAACAGTTACCTTTAAAGAAATTAACTAGAAATAGAATCTCTTGTGAAAGGCATTCCAGTTAGATGAGAGGACTAGTGCTCTATTAAGGAGGGTAAAAATGGAATTAACCTTAAAAAATTAAAATAACAGCTACTATAAAAATTAGATCCGAGTCCTGTAAAAGTTTTCTTTCTAAAAATCGTGGTGTTAAAAGAGTTGTCTTGTCTATATACTTGAACGTCCCAGGAATGACAGACAGTTGTTCTCCTCTTTTTCTATAGTAAATTTCATGTTCGGGTGAAGTGTATTTACGTAGTCGAGTAACAGGTTCAGCCTCGTATTCACCCTTGAAGAGAGCAAACGTATCATCAATATACCTAGAATAAAAGAGAGGATGGAATCTTAGAGGGCAATCGTCGAGCATACGCTCCTCCAGGGAGCACATAAAGATATTCGCGAACGTAGGGCCGGAGGGGGAACCCATGGCCATGCCATCTACTTGTTTAAAAAGTTTACCGTTAAAAACAAAAGCAGTGTCCAGCACTGCCAGTTCAAGAAGTTGTTTTAAAAAGCGTGCGGTTAAAATTACTAAAAGTGGACTCAGGATCGGGAAATAGCTTGTCAAGAATCAAATCAATGGTCTCACCAACTGGAATATTCGTAAACAGAGATTCGATGTCAAGGCTGGTCATGAATAAGTCTGAATCCTGTAATAAAATAGACTCTTTAAACTGGAGGGAAATTGTTGAGCGAGTAACTGTTCTTTGTTAATGGTTCAAGTATAGGAACGAGAAATTTGGCTAGTTTATAATTTGGTGTATTAAAAGACGCTAAAATAGGCCTGAGTGGGAGACCTGGTTTATGAATTTTTGGAAGGCCATATAAAGTACCGTAAGAAGAACCTGTGGAATATAGTTCCTGATATGTAGTTTCATCAATGATATTATCCTTTCTCAAAGACCTAAGGAAACGGTTAATTTTGTCTTGTATTTTAAAGATATTAAGATAGTCGGGAGTGCCAATCATTTCGAATTTGTTCCTGTCGTTTAAGATACTTTCCATTTTGGATAAATAGTCTTGTTTATTCAAGATAACTGTTCCCTTACCTTTGTCGGGCCTTGTGACAACGATGTCCTTGTTGTTAGCGAGTTGCTTCAAGGTGTCGAAATCTTCTTTTCTGAAAAAAGGTGCCCATCGGGTCTTCAACTTCCTGAAAGTACCTTGGGATAATTCAAATAATCTTTTTTGTAGGCTCCCCAAGTCGGTCTCAAAAGGAAGCGCTTTAAGTCGTTGAAATATTGATTCAAGGGGTAAAAAGAATTTAGTATAATTAGGTTTATAATTAGGTAAGCAGAAGCTCAAACCCAGTGACAAAAGGAACTCCTCTCTTTTTGATAGAACAACATCGGAATAGTTAAATACGGTGGTACGGTCATTATGAAAATTGGGGATAGTAATGCCAAGGTTAATAAGTTTCCTGTGGTGGCGTTCCTGTACATATGATGTAAAATCCTGTAAAATGTTATTAAAAAGTTTTTTACATATCAAAGTGTCAATAAAAGTCAACGAGTTAAAAAGATAAGACTTGTAACTGTTCACTAATGACTTGAGTCTCTCAATAGCCTTTTGTTTACAACTAATTTCTAAATTAAGGAGGTTATTTGTAGCTTCATGATAGAACTGTGATGAATATAGGGAAGTCTTATAAAGTTTAAATTTTACAAAGTTAGGAACAATATTATTCAAAAAACACAATACTGAAGAAATTCAAGATCCAGTTTAGTTTTTTCTAGTTTCTTAGAATACCGTTCCAGGAGACGGCATTTGGACAGTACTGCGTTATCATATCGCTGTCTGATCACCTGAGATGGATGAGTGAATCCTCTAGATCGAAGGCGGAGAACGGTAAACTTTTTAAACAAGTAGATGGCATGGCCATGGGTTCCCCCTTGGCCCTACGTTCGCGAATATCTTTATGTGCTCCCTGGAGGAGCGTATGCTCGACGATTGCCCTCTACTAAGATTCCATCCTCTCTTTTATTCTAGGTATATTGATGATACGTTTGCTCTCTTCAGGGTGAATACGAGGCTGACCTGTTCCTCGACTACGTAAATACACTTCACCCGAACATGAAATTTACTATAGAAAAAGAGGAGAACAACAAACTGTCTGTCATTCCTGGACGTTCAAGTATATAGACAAGACAACTCTTTTAACACCACGATTTTTAGAAAGAAAACTTTTACAGGACTCGGATCTAATTTTTATAGTAGCTGTTATTTTAATTTTAAGGTTAATTCCATTTTTACCCTCCTTAATAGAGCACTAGTCCTCTCATCTAACTGGAATGCCTTTCACAATGAGATTCTATTTCTAGTTAATTTCTTTAAAGGTAACTGTTTCCCACCTAGGTTAGTATATAGAAAATTAAACAAATTACTAAATAGACATTTCTCTAGGAAAACCTGACGTTCCAACTGTACCAAAAATGAGTTTTTATGCAACCTTTCCATATATCCATGACCTAACCTTTCAAAAGAGATTCACGCAAATTATTATGACCATTTCCCAGCCATATCAGTCAAATTAATTCCCAAAAATCCTCTTAATATAGGCTCCTTGTTTAAGATAAAAATCAGCTGTGTCCTTATATGTCTTCTGGTGTCATCTACAAATATACTTGCCCTAAATGTATTTTCAGGGATTTACGTGGGATCCACCAGTCGGCTACTTAAGGTGCGCATCGATTCACATCGGGGAATTAGTTTCCGCACGGGGAGCAGAATCTCAAACCCAGAGCACTCCAATATCAGGAACCCATGCAAAACATGTAAAAACCTACATTGACAACAAAGATTTCAGTGTAATCGGCCATACTACCAAAACACAAGAGTTAACAATCCTTGAGTCGTTGTTTATAAAACAACTCGTACCATCATTAAACACCCATACTTCTGCGAGTCAATTGTATTTAGCATAAGTTTCTTACTGTGGTGGCTTCCTTCCATTTAGTTCCTTGCTGTCTCACCTCTAGGTTGGTTGTTTTTATTTTTATCGATTTCATTTTTACTCTAATATTTTAAATGAACTTTTAGACTATACTTTTAACTTTTTATGTTTTTATGTTTTTATCTTTTCTTATGTGCAGCCCAGAAGATGTAATTCTGTAAACAATTACGAAACGGTCGGCAAAATAATAAAAAAGACAGCCTAGTGATGTGTGGTTTTCGTCCGTCTTTCCTCTGATTATGTCGCTTGGAGTAGTTTCCCTGTGCCTTTTATCACTATATATATATATATATATATATATATATATATTTAATATATATATATATATAATGTATGTATATGTGTATATTATATATTATATATATATATATATATATATATATATATATATATAATAATGTATATATATATATATATATATATATATATTTATATATAATATATATATATATATATATTTCTTATCTCATAAATACGATATTGCTTTTCACCTCCCACCAAACTGAATGACAACAATTAAAAAATACCCAGACGAAGCGATGGACCAAACAAAAAAATTGGCCACAGAAAAGGAAATAGAATTACACCGAATAAGATATAATCCCTCATATATAAGCTTTGCAAAATTGACGAAATAAACGAAAAAAGATTAATCAGACGTATGAAGGGGAAAGTCCGACGACGGGTACTGACTGGATCCCAGAAATGAATTTTAGAGGAAACTGATTATACGTAAACACTGCATAATCCATTTTATAATGCATTCTTTTCCCTTTTGAAAACTGGAGCCAATTCAATCAGGGATAATATGCAATAAAGTTTATTGTTGTGAGTCTGGCGGACAAAATTCCGCGGAAAATGTTGTTTTACCTCAAATATACCTTATTTTATGTTTCAAATAAATTCTAAAACATTGTTTTTTTACGTCACTTATACCTTATTTTATGATTCAAATAAATAAGAAAAATGATTTTTTTTTTTACCATGCACCATATATATATATATATATATATATATATATATATATACATATATATATATATATATATATATATATATATATATATATATATATATATATGTGTGTGTGTGTGTGTGTGTGTGTGTGTGTGTGTGTGTATGTCTGTATGTCTGTGTGTGTCTGTGTGTCTTGCTGTGTGTCTTTCCATCATAAGTAATGTATCAAATTTGCACAAGTAACTCGATTAAATCAGACTTTACCGTAAAGTTAATACTTTATCTAACGAGACGTTTATGAATGCGCTAGTTAAGTCGAAACTGACGATATATATTTGTAGAAAGGTTCTTGAATGTTATCAAGAAAAGCCAATGGATGTTTTAAGTGGGCTGATGATCTTAAACTCTCGTAGTTACTTTATAATTTTGCCAAAAGCGTGAATAAGGTTTTGTGTTTAGTTGGCCTGGGGAGGGTGTATTTTAGTGATACTGCTCTTAGTTTGGCGAAAAAGCCTAATATAAAAATCTTTGACTATGTTATATATAAAGTTCCTCGTTGGACGAGTGGATTTCGCGCTCGACTACCAATCCGGAGGTCCGAAGTACGATTCTTGGCTCGGCAAAAGCGGAACCAGAGGAATTTATTTCTGGTGATAGAAATTAGTTTCTCGATATAATGTGGTTCGGATCCAACAATAAGCTGTAGGTCCCGTTGCTAGGTAACCAATTGATTCGTAGCTACGTAAAAATATCTAATCCTTCGGGCCAGCCCTAGGAGAGCTGTTAATTAGCTCAGTGGTCTGGTAAAACTAAGATATACTTATGTTAAATATAGGGCCACTTTAAATACAGGATAATAGTCTGTTATCAAGCGTTTACTTCCAGTTTACACTGTATCTCTTAACTCCTTATTATATTCAGAGTTTGATACTGCCTACACTGGTAAGACAATACAGAGAAATTATTTTTTTCTTTATTCATAGTGGAAAATATCAGAGGACATATTTCTAGGTACTTTTGGAAAGTTATAATCAAAGCCCATGAGTTTACTGGTGACTTAATTGGCCACTTGGAAAATACATAACGTTCTTTCGAAAGGTTTTCGTTATAATTATGAGTTTACAATTTTCTTTTATAATATTTACAATTTGTTTATCTACATTGGCATAATTGTATATAGATAACATCTTGAAAATGAACTTTAGTATATATTAATATAGTATATCGTTAACGGAAGTTTCCATACAAACATAACGCTTTTAATTACGTCAATATGAGAACCTATAGAAACTGGAGAGCACAAAGCATATTCACTTTGATAACGTTTATTGTCTTCCTATTACACAAGTAATGTAAGAAAATTATCTAAGAACGGCAATGAATTCTTCCTGTTACAAAGTTCAATACATCTGGAGTACCAGTATAACATGGCGGTTCCTCTTTTATAAATACATTTATCAACTTAGCCCACACGCTATTAATGTTGGTGCTCATATCTCCATTCCCTTTTCCAGCGAGAAATTGCAATGTCTCTAATCAAGACATTTTTCTATGTGCGAAACTCATTTTCCGCGGAATTTTGTCCGCCAGACTCACAACAATAAACTTTATTGCATATTATCCCTGATTGAATTGGCTCCAGTTTTCAAAAGGGAAAAGAATGCATTATAAAATGGATTATGCAGTGTTCCGTATAATCAGTTCTTCTAAAATTCATTTCTGGGATCCAGTCAGTACCCGTCGTTCGGACTTTCCCCTTCATACGTCTTATTAATCTTTTTTCGTTTATTTCGTCAATTTTGCAAAGCTTATATATGAGGGATTGTATCTTATTCGGTGTAATTCTATTTCCTTTTCTGTGGCCATTTTTTTTGTTTGGTCCATTCGCTTTGTCCTAAAAATTTTTTTAATTGTTGTCATTCAGTTGGGTGGGAGGTGAAAAGTAATATCGTATTATGAGATAAGAAATATATATATATATATATATATATATATATATATATATATATATATATATATATATATATATATACGTGTGTGTGTGTGTGTGTACTACCAGAATACCAGGTTGTCCCTGTTGTGAAAAGTATTTATGCTTAATCCAGAACTGTTTTAATGACGATATACTTAGCTTACTAAAACATTTTCACCCCTCAAATTAGGTCATCTGACGTTCAAGAGATACTCTTGTAGCTAATTATTGTATATAAAAAGGTAAAACATAGGTTTACTGTTCATAACAATAACTTTATTTTATTTAAACTGGTTTAGAACCTAATATTCTGTCGTTTAATTTCTGCAGTCTTTCAAAATGATTTTCTTGCTGAAAAACACTAATCATCCCGAACTTATAGGGATTTCTCTGTCGACTAAAAACCTTTGAATTATAATTTCATCTTTGTAAGGAGAGAAGATTCTTTCTTTTCTTTAATATTCCATTCCTCAAATTTCTCATCCTTTTATCATTTGTACTACATATACTCGTTTTTTTTAGCAAACACACACACACACACACACACACAGTATAAGGACACAAGGAAAATGAAGCAACTGGGTTAGAGATCTTCAGCCTTTTATTCTTAGGCGATTCCAATGAAACTATTTGCAATTATTAATTAAAGCATTACTAAGTTCTATAAACAGCCACTAAGCTTAATGAGGTATGTAGCCATTCTAACTTAAATGAAGGTATTGCATTTGAATTAGCTTCTTCACATGAGGAACAACTGTCTAGGATTTACTGAGATTAAAATTAGGTAGTTAGCATTAACCATGATTATTTACCTCTTTTTTTTAATCGCTTTTGAATCTAACAACTAAAGTAGATCGAAGATAAAAGTATATATACCTAAGCAACACCAATATAATTTCTTTCTCTGCATTCTATAATTGTTGATTCAATGCCATTTCCTCCGAAACCATCGTCTGCAATTCGTGTGTGAAATTCCGTATTTGGGCAGACAACAAAGGGGTCGTAAACTATCTGCAACTGGCAACATGACTGCAAGGAGGTTTGCCTTCTGTCACCGAGACACGAATCTCCTGCGCTTCCGCACGTACTGCCAAAGTACATTTGTGGACGAGCTATACTCGAGAGGCCACAAGACGTATCACCGTTGCACAATGACATTCTGAGATGCCTCACAAACACTCCTCGCTACCACTCCGCCACGCAGTTGTTCGTAGCAAACCGCCTGGATAATTCAAAAGTCATTATTTGATGAACAATGTCCAGTCTAAGCAACAGCAACAATGCGTTCCTACAAGAAGAGAATCTAACATGTGGGAAATATGTTATGATGAGGCGTCTGTTCCACAAATAACGTTGTCTTCCTTCCACAGGGCTGGCTTGGTTTGTTGTTTATACTTATTCTCTGCAGAATCTGTTATTATCATTATTATTATTATTAAATTATTATTCAGAATTGCTTTTTTCACTTTTTGTATGTAGTCTTCTGGACATGACTTCTGTAATTACATAAGGTCTCTGGCTGGAAATTGAATGTATTCAATGTGTATGTTTTTTTTTTTTTTTTTTTTTTTTTTTAATATTTTTACTATTTATTCTCAATATCATTGCCGTCATTACCATTATTATCAATATTTCTTCTACTTCTTTTTTATCATGTTATCTCGTATATCTAGATTGTGGGTAGTGTATTTTCTCTACTTTGTATATTTCATCATATGACCCTGTGCTGAAATATTATTGTAAGCTGGAAGTAAACCGTCTTTTAAACATTTTTTATTAAAAATGATTGCTGGATCAGCTGCATTAATTTTATAGAGGTTCTTTTCTATTTTTCTAATTATAGTTTTTTTTCATAGTTTGCTTAAACTGGTGAGCAATACACCGAGGCTGGCATGTCGAAAATCAGGAAACAAGGTAATGTCAGTTTTATTACAACGCCTAGGGGGTAGTTAAAATTTAAAATTCAATTGAATTTCAGCTATTCTTTGGATAGGGCCGACGTTTTCATAGCCAATTTTCAAGGCGGAGGCTGTTGAAGGTATTGGTATCGGTGGGGGGCGTGATAGGCTAGGGAGAGGGTTCGGTTGGAACCGATTTAAACCCCTTCTGGGGTCCCTCGGAAGGTAGATAAGGTTTTGGTAGAGGGAGATAGTGGGGCGAAATGAAGGTATTGGTGGTAATTAAATGTCGTTGTGTAGTTGTGTGAAGGAGGCGGTAAAAGGGTTTGGCAAGGTTTTTAGTTATGTGAACATGACTCCAATATTGGATCGTCTGGAGAGGGAGGGAGGACTCAGACCATGGTGCTGTACAGTAGTAACAATGTGCTTAACGACAATTAAAAGCAAAAGTAGTGTTAAAATATATTATTGTACAATGCTAAAAATTACTATGAGAGACTTTCGGATACTGCTCCGTATCCCTCTTCAGTCCTAGTAATGGTCAAACAATGGAGGGAGCGTTATAACAGCCCAAAAAAATGGTTCAAGGTCAGGTAACCCCCGTTCGGTTGTTTCTGTTGGTGAGACGGTTGGAACGGCGAAGTGGTCATTCAGGTGATTCCAGCTCAGTAGACACTCCATCGGTGCCATGACTTTCAGCTATAGTAACGTCAGTCATCTTGGATAAAAGAGAGCTGGGAGCAATAACAGGGGTCTCACAATCACCAGATATATTAATCTTAAAATCGTTGACAAAGTGGCCAATTATTGCCGAATTGATAAAACTTTCTTCATCAGTGAAGGTGTTGTTCTCTTCCAAAGCACACCCTTTCCTAATAGCAGTCCCTTCCACTAAGCGAATAACACCAACATCACTCTTAAAAATGACAGAGGCACCATTCCAATTGATGTTGTAGATTGAAGGTGAAACAAGAGTATTATTCACTGCATGGAGCTCACAGACCCTACGATGTTCAGAAAGTCTTACATCCAAACTCCTCCTACTTTCTCCAAAGTATTTTTGAAGGCAATTGGCACAGGGAATTTGATAAACACCAGGTGTTTTTCAAATACCATTGTTGTTATTATTACACATTAACCTATTTCTGATTGCATTTTTCAAACTGAAAGTAATTTGAATTTCTTTTTGTTGACTATTTGCAAGATAGCGGGTATTTTCCAATTTCGGTTTGTGAGCAATGGATAAATGCTTCGTATTTTTGGCCACATTAGGATTGCCTGCTGCACCCATACCGTAATAGATTCGTTTTGCTTTAGAGACAGCTGTTTCTGTAATGTGAGTGGGATATTTCAGTTCAAGCTCTAAAAGTTCAGTATCACAAATACTAAGGGCTCTAAGACAAAAGTTGACAATAATATTTGCTTTTACCCTCAATGAATGGAAAGAATAGAAATGAATGTACCCCTCAGCATTGTACAATAATATATTTTAACACTATTGTGGCTTTTAATTGTCAATATTATAGCCTCGTTATGGAGGTGCCTTAGTTCAATGTGCTTAATGCTAATAATGTTATTTAGTATTTCGGGCTCTCTTTCCAAAGGTAATCACGGAGACTTTGTTAGTTTTCAGTTTGTTAGATTTCTGAGTGCAGAAAAAACCTAAAACTACATTGTGCAAGATGAAAGTTTGACACCTGGGATGGGTGGTGTAGAAATATAAGTGCTATGTTTTTTTTCATTTTAAAGTGTTCCAGGTGTGAATAGAATTGTATCTTAATCATATTACTTAATCCTACTTAATCCTATTACTGCAGTATATGCTTAATGCATATATGCACCCTTAAATTAACAAACTTAAGCCTAATTTAGTATTGGGACTTAGTCTGCTATGATGTCGGGGAAGGGTTGGATTTACCAGAATACTGAAACTCTAGTACTTCCAATGACCTTTACCTTATGTTTTTTTTCTTTTATTTTTGCGGGGGAGGGTTGGATTTAACAAAATACTGAAACTGGTACTTCCAATGGCCTCTTTCCCCTTATCTTTTTTAGCTTTTTATTTTATTTTTTAGGTGCAGCAGGGGTTCTTCATGTCGCTGCTTTATCACTGGCTCTAGGGCTATTGGCTTAAGCTAGTTCCGGGGCGTGCGAGCCTTGCAATCGTACAGATCTTCGCAGCTACGTGATGTTACGGCAGGCAGCATTTTTATTGGCAAATGGATGTGACGTCACTGTTGGTATTATTATTATTAAAGGCAAGGATCGTGCTGTCATCTCCGGTGGTATTCTCTTGTATTTGGGCATTTTCAGGAGGCAATATGGTGTTGTTTGCCAGTGCAGGTGAGTTTCTTCGTATGAGGGACAAGAGCAGAAAGGCCTCGTGTGTAGTATTCATAGAGGGCTTCTGCTCCTGGATATGAAGTACTCCAGAAGGCACAAGTGGTGAGAGTCGGGTGCTCTCCCAATTATTCTTATTACGAATAATACTGTCGCGGGAGATTGTGTCTTGGTGGGTGGTGAGGGTGCAATTCTTGGGCATGACAGGAGAACCAATGTACTTCCCAGGACATCCTCAAGCGGGGCATATGAATTGATGTACTATGTTTGTCTGCTTTAGGGGGTTTCTTAATGGCAGTGAGGGGATATTATTCATGTTCAAGTCTTTCGTTCTTCTCTTCTTATAACATATCATAAGGTCAACTGTGCCCTTCAGTGTGGAGGATGTTCTTCTTGATGATCTTCCTCATCAAGTTTTCCTCGAAATACTGGGAATGCATGAAGGCCTTATAATATATCTTGATACTATTGTTGGGGCAGAGTCATGGGTTTCGAGGTTGGTGCGCACTTCTCTGTTGATGAGCTTATAAGAATACCCATTGTTAACAAACATCTGTGAAGCTCTATCAAGCTCGAGGTGTGTCGTGCCAGGTATAACAATAGGAGAGGGCCCTTTACACACACCCCTTGATGGTGGTGCTCTTAAACTAGGTAGGGGACTTGCTATCCCTGTTTAGGCACATTCCCAAACTGGTCTTCTTCGTATAGATTGAAGTCCGGTGGCTGTCTTCTGTCTTTGTTACAAGTACGTCGAGGAAGGGGAGCCGATCATTGGTGCTACTCTCGACGGTGAAGTTAAGCACGCTGCAATGCTGGAATTGACCAAGGGCTTCTACCTCATCCTCGGTGATTTTTTTTTTTTCTTTTTTTGTACGAAGATATTGTTGATGTAACGAGCGTATTGTGGGGCTGCTGGCTCTGGGAATAAACCTTCTCTCCACCGTGCCCATGTAGAAGTTGGCGAAGAGGACTTCCAGAAGAGAGCCCATAGCAACGCCATCCTTCTGACGGAACATCTGCTAAGTATGCAGATAGGCTTCTGGGATATTGAGTGGGGCTATCGACGGATCCCGTTAGATACGATTCAGGATGATGTCGGTGGTCTCGTCGACGGGCACGTTGGTGAACAGGGATTCTACGTCGAGGGATGCCATGATGCCAGTGCCAGTGAAGTCGCAAATTTCCTCGAGGAATTCCACTGATGAACTAAGGCTGTAGTGGCTCAGGACGTAGGATGTCTGGCTAAGTTGCCTTCTTTAGGGTTTTCACATTTCCATAAGAGGTAATTCGAGGCTGCTTTTAAATCCCCTTAGATGGACAGGAGGTGGACAGTGTTAGTTGCCACATTGATGGTACTGAAGACCCGGTTGGCATCCCTCTTAATGTCCTCAGTCGGGTTCCATATGAGACGCTCGAACTTTAAGGAGTTTGACAAGATGCCTTTGAGATTTTCGTGGTATTACTTCATTTATTATTATTATTATTATTATTATTATTATTATTATTATTATTATTATTATTATTATTATTATTATTATTATTATTATTATTATTATTATTATTATAATGGGACGTAGTACTAATCAGTCCTATATAATTTTCACATATGCACAGAAAGAGAGCATTATTCTCTAGGTCAGTTTTAACTTAACATTTATGTTGATATATTCTGACATTTAATTCCTTATATGGAACTTTATAAAGAATAGTACTACTATGGTGGGGAAATATTCATGTAATCACGATTTTAGTGTTATTATCTGGAAAGATTACATATGCATTGATTACCTTTAGCATTAAAGTGGTTGACTCAAATTTGTTTTAGGAGGTGGGGGGTAAATTATCTCTTCCTGTCATTTATGTTGTAGATTTTTTTTCAAGCTTTAATGTGGCAGGTACCCAGCTTATCATATACAGAAATGCAACAAACGATTTAACTTGCGTACATTATTTGTCATGATTTCATATAAATATAATGTTCTGTTTAACGTTTCTGCGAGTATGACGTATACTCAGCGTTTCATTCCTGAATAACAAACAACAAAACATTAGAAAACATGAAGGGACTTATGATGTGCAGCTAAAATTTTGAATGCTTCATACAATGTAGCTTTGGACACATTTGGTAATAAAGTTAAAGGAAGGAGATGTCACCTAAAATTACCTTTCTTTGTTTTATTTCATCTGTTTTTTAAATAAATACAAATCAATAGTACAAATGTACTCTCTTCATAAAATAACTTTCAGAAACATGCTCACAATAGATTGGCACCAACAGCGTTTTTTCAATCCCATTACATTAATTTTCGCGGAGTTTTAATTCGATGTGAACTAAGCAGTAATCATTATTTAGAATATTCATAATG